>NC_133023.1:86171392-86474422 GCF_048564905.1 Vicugna pacos
CTGGAGGTGAAAATAATGTTCTGAAAATCAGTGACTTTGGAATGTCTCGTCAAGAGGATGGTGATGTGTATTCATCTTCTGATTTAAAGCAGATTCCCATTATATGGACAGCACCAGAAGCTCTTAATTATGGGAGATACCGTTCTGAGAGTGACGCATGGAGCTTTGGCATCCTCCTCTGGGAGACCTTCAGCTTAGGGGTCTGTCCATACCCTGGAATGACAAATCAGCAAGCACAAGAGCAAATGGAAAGAAGATACTGGACGTCAGTCTCTCAGCAGTGTCCAGAACGTATTTATAAAATAACGCTGAAGTTCTGGGATTACAAACTTGAAAACCGCCCCGAGTTCAGTGAACTTCATAAAGAACTGCCATCAAGAAGAAAGTCACATAGTGATGAAACAGTGCCAAACTCAGACTTCAGGATTCTGTCTTCCAGCAGAGTAATATTTTCTTCTCATTAACAATAAGTTTATACCACATTACCTGAAATATTCTTCTAAGGTTATTTTTTTATGAACTATTTTTTTTCAATACGTGCAACTTTAACCATTGTAAATAAGAAAGCACAGGCTCTAAGTGCAAGAGATCCCACAGATCTACCTTTTTCACACCTAGGACTGTTGACGTTTCTGAAAGGGTTTCTACTTCAGGTTCAGTTCAGAGCTGGCTATCCTCCATTCTAGACATCTCTACTTTCTTGGTGCTGTAAAACTCCATTGGTAATACCAAGTTTGCAGGACAAACTCCAACAAAAGATGGCCTTCCACTATGCTAAGACAAGATTACAAGTGTCAATATCACTTTCTATTGTGAACTATCTAGACATCCTCGGGTTTTCTTCTTCTTCTTTTTTTTTTTTCCTTTTTGCCAGAAATAGGCCCTGTTGTATTAGTAAGGTTGTCATTTTCCTATGTTCCACCATACCCTCCTCATTTGTCAGGGCACCATAAAACTAATGCACGAAATGCCCTCAAAGAGCACCCTGTCTGAGTTGAGGCAGCTGATTTTAAATGATGTTGCTTCATAGAGAGCTGTGACAGGAAGAAGCAAGTTTGAAAGGTAAGGTGACCTGGAGAAAAGGGCAGCTAAACTGGTGATCAAAGTACAGAAGAAAGGCAAAGAGAAAATCAGCCTTATTATCAGAGGTATGCCTTTATACATACACATACACACACACACAAATTTTTGATCAAATTCATGAAAAAGGTCCTAAGAAATATTTCAATAGTTCATAGATTCCTCATAAAAGAGCCCTCTGGATGGCAACAGAATTTATTTTGAGAAACTATAAAATAAAGCCCACTGAATTATAGATTACTCTTGGTTAATCCTAGTAGGTACACACACACACACACACACCCCTCAAGCAGAAAGGCACAAACGGATGAAGTTGACACTTAAAAAGTCCAATGAACATTTACAAGGAAGAAGGAAGTCACAGGAGAAAGACATAGGGACACCTACCCTAATTCCACTTGACTCCTTCACTTACCTTTATACAGCTGCACAGGAATCCTTATCATAACAAACACACTTACTGAGGTGATCCATGTAGATAAAAATGGAACAGAGTTAAAACTAGGATTCTGCTGAACTGACTCTTAGCACATCCAGGGGTGCCTCTCAGGATAAATGTGTAGGGAATAGTCATACTCAGGGGTACATGTGGCATGGGAGCCTTTTGGAAGTGCTCGTGCCTATGTCCAGGTGAAGAACAGCACAGCACCTGAGTGAATATTTGGTCTGCCTTAAGTGGAAGAAAGGCAATAGAAAATTCCTCCTGTTCTCTCCAACTGGTGCTTGTGAATATCAACGCACAGAACGCATACCTCATGTGTTAAAGGATGATTATGGAGAGAAAAGTAGTTAGGATCTATCATTTCAATCTCCTAACAAAACTTTTGTACACATTTAATGATTGCTACGTACAGACCCAGATGAAACCATAATAAACCTGCCCTTCAAAAACATGTCACAGCACACAAAGCAACTTCTTTAACAGTATACTAGCAAATGCTAAAAATAAACTGAACCCTCTTTTTTTGAGGGCAAAAAAGGTCAATGATGTTTCTCCTCAATCCCAAAGAGATATACTTAATACTTCTGGACATAGCCCTCTGTGTAAAGTTAACAGGGTATCTGAAACAGGTAAAAAAAGAAAAATACTTGGTTGTTTGATTAGAAGGAACGGATGAAGTTATTGCCTTCAACAAGATCACAGTCTAAGGAGAGGGAAATGCCACACTCTCATATATACATAGAAATCAGTGACTGTGACCAACACACGTGCATAAGCAATGGGCAAGTCCTGAGAAAGAAACTTAACTGAACACTCCCTACTCCAACACATATTACCAGCAACTAGGACTGTGCCTCAACATGGTAACACATTCCTAAAATAAGCAATCTGAGCGCTTATGAGATCAGCTTCCAAGCACAGACTGAAGAAAAAAGGCTCAGAATAGAAATGACGAAATCAATTCTTTCAGGGGCTAGTGTATAATGAAAACAAATGAAGTGAGCTTTTTCCAGTGGGAACTGACTGAGGTAAACTATTAAAAAAGACCCACTCTCTATTTAAGGGAGACAGGCACGTAGGCAGGTGCCATGCAAAAATCAGAACACAATGTTGCCAGAAGTTCCAATTCCTCAAAACAAAATGAAATTTGAGTTTCTGTCAACTCTTCTGATTTTTTTAAAGGCAACCAATTTTTTTAAATGTTTAATAGCACACGAGGCCATAAAGGTAAAGCCACGTTCTGCCTAAGAGCTGAGAATTTGCAACTTTGGGTTTAAACGATAAAAGAGATTGGTTACACATAAAAGACTAGAGGTGAGAGATGTAAAATATATTAGGCTTCGTTGGAGTGGAGGATTGGAATAGGAATATAGCATACTACAAACACAGATGGACAGGACAGAGCTAACTGCTAATGTTCTTTGAAATGAAGAACCAAGAATCCAAAACCAAAGTGCAAGAAAACTGAGCTTTTCAAAATCTAGAAGGAAGTCTCAGTTTAGCACAGCATCTGGTTCACAAAAGGACTCTCAAAAGTTAGCTGAACTCATGAATTGAGGGCCATACATATCAAATTAAAATTGAGAAGTTAAAGAATGGTTCTAAATGGAAATTTTTCATAGACAGGAATTGGAGAAAAGGTTAAAGGCAAAGCAGCTAGTAGCGTTGAAGAGACTAAATCAAACACAAGGTGAATTTGGGCAAAGACTTTAGCAATAACAAGTAACAGAAAGATACAGAGAATAAGCAGAAAGGATTTGGAAACTAAAAATTATGAGACAGGAAAAGAAGACAGAAGACATTGGAAGAAATTTAATCAAGGTCATTTATATACTGTATTTTCTTAACTCTAACATGATCATTTTAATATTTCTGAAATCAGGGTGATACAAACCAATGTCATTTCTCTATCCACCTTTCTCAGAAGACAGTTCTAGAAACCAATAATGAATCTTACAATTAATGACAACTTTGAATCATGGAAATGTGACATATGTAGCTGCTCTCTTTTCTGTAGAATATAAAATAAATAAGAGAGGGAGCAGAAGCAGCAGATTTGAACTTGCTTAAAGGTAAATGGTGCCAATCAGAAATGATGAGACCTCTACATGAAAAGGAAGTACAACAGAAAGATTTTATCAACCCTAGTATATATCCAACAGAAGGAAGCAGCCAGGACAGCCAGAAAAAAGGAAAAAAAATCAACCAGTTCCTCACAAAATTAAGAGTCTACCCAAGAAGAGAGTATAGTACATAGCTGATAACAAAAAACTGAACAGGATGAACATCAAGCTAACTATATCTTCAAAAGATATCTGAATAGAGAAGTGTTGCTACAAAGACCAGCAACCTAATACCTTTTTCTGCCTTTGGTCCTGAGAGATTATACAAATCCATGGCCAGTGTGAATGAGAACCCAAGGAAATCTGTAGCATAACCTTCACAAATGAAGAATAATATTTAGGTACTAAGTAAATGTATGAAATCACAGTGAAAGCTGTCAGTGACAATGGTTGGCCCATTCTAATGAAGATACAAGAGGTAGGGTTTTTTGTTTGTTTATTTTCTTTAATAAGGGGACCATGTGAAAGAGAGAAGTAAAAAGCCAAATGCCAAACGAAAAGGAAGGTTATGGTAACGAATGAAAAAAGATTAAGAGTTCATAGTTCACTAGGGAAGACAGCTAGTTGTTGGGGTAGGGGATGGCCAGAATTTTTAAATAGGTAATATTTCTTTTATAATCTTTTTAATTTAAAAAAATCTACTAAATTCTAAATGCTCTCTCATGACTCTCATCTACTCTACTACTTAGATAATAAGCACAGAATAACAAAGCAGAGAAAGCACACTATTTGACAGAAAGTTACCTATCTGGCAACCTCAAATCCCTGCTTTGCAGCCAAAATAAGTATGACAAAATCTATACCATAAAGCTCATACCTTTATACAGAACAGGCTCTCAGACATTTTCATTCTTAAACAACTGTAAACAGCTTTTGCTATCTATCTGGTTTCATAAAAGATTAGAAGCAGTGAATATTAGGGAGAGGGTAGAGACAGCGAGTCTACTTAATGTCATTAAAAAGTGACAGCTAATATGGAAGCAAGAAAATTGGCTATAAAAGAGTCAACAAGTTCAAATACAGCCATCTTGAAACATTAAAAGCAAAGAGCAAATCATCCTACATACCTCAATAATCCTAAGGCGCCACCGAACAGTAACTATTCAAATCATGATCTGAGTGCTCAGAAAAGACTGTATTAAGGCTGTGAACACTCCACACACAATTTTTTTAAGATGGATGAAACACTTTTAAAATCTCACATAAAGTGTAACTACTTTGAAAACAAAGCTTCATATTTTAAATTCCAGAACTAAAAGCACAGATCATATTTTTGGCTTTGCAAAACATGGACAGTGGTATTTGAGAGGCACAAAAAACAAAAATCTCTGGATAATATCTCTGCATGAAAGGCAAAAAGAAGATCAGAGAACACTAAAGGGCAAGAAGACCTACGTTTGCGTATTGGCTTGTCAGCTAATATCTCTGTCACCCTCTTCAACTTAACCTCTCAGAGTTTCTTCACTTGTAAAATGCGGATACCACCACTACCTACAAGGCAATACAGGTACTTAAAAAAAAGTAATTAATTATCCAGAGAAGATGGGAATGAGCGGTGAAGAGAAAACCAGATGTTTTTAAACACATCTTGGTGCTAAAAAAAAAAAAAAAGTGTGGCTAATCAGCAAGCTTAAAATGAAAACAGTTTAAAAATTAACCATGAATCCTGTTTTGCATCTTAACCCAAATACCTGATCATTATATTCAGGTGAAAAATTGTAGTTGTCATCTTGAAAAATTGATCTAGTTTCTTCAACATTATCAGACCTCATTTTACATTTCTAGCTTTAAATGAAAAGGAGGTGAGAGAATACTCACCTTGACTGAAAGTCTTCATTATCTGTGCTTGTCCGAGGACTTATGAGTAGATGACAAATTAAGGGAAAACAACTTTGGGGGGGAAAAAAAGAACTGTGTCTCATCTTTTAGTACAACCCCTCAGCTTGTAGGTTTAATTGGCTCTGAGCAGCCCGGTAGCCTCAAACTCTACCAGCTCTGCTCATCTGCCACATCATCCTGCCCTCCTATTCCCCATGCCCCCAGCCCAAGGGATTCTCTGTTCCCTTTCTTCCTCTTGGTGATTAATACAACCAGAGAGACTCTAAATCCCTTGGTGGCATAAAACAAACACAGTCACCAAAGAAGTCTTTTTGTTTGTTTTTTGTTTTATTTTTTAAAAATCAAGTCTCCTATTTCCACATTATATACATTTGAGAGGGTTAACTGTAGAGACCATTTAAAAGGTAACTATATACTACAAGGGTACAATTATAAATAGGACAAGTATCAAAGCTTTTCATTACACTAATTAAAAACAATAAGATGAAAAGGATATTGTTTCTTCTCTTCCTTTCCTCCTGAACTGTCCCGTTTCTCTTTCTTTTCTATCTTTTCTTTATCATGCCTGGACTCCTATAACGAATGGTGGAATTAGTTGGTGAAGGGAAAACCAAATATAACAGCTCAAAATCCCTTTTATCACCTATCAGTCACAATTTTTCTTCAAAAACTTATATAACATGACACCAAAAACACAAGCAGCAAAAGAAAAAACTAGACTTCATCAAAAGTAAAACCTTCCATGCATCAAAAAACACTACCAACAAAGTGAAAAGACAACCTACAGGATGGGAGAAAATATTTGCACATCACATATCTCATAAGGGTCTAGTATCAAGATGATATAAAGAATTCTTACAACTGAGCAACAAAAAGACAAACAATCCAATTTTAAAAATGCCCAAAGCATCTGAATAGATTTCTCCAAAGAAGATATACAAATGGCCAACAAGCACATGAAAAGATGCTCAATATCATTAGTCATTAAGAAAATGCAAAATCAAAACAACAATGATATACCACTTCACACCCAGTAGGATGGCTACAATAAAAAATAAAAATAAAAACAAAAACAGAAAATAACAAGTGTTGACAAGGATGTAGGGAAACTGGCACCCTCATACATGCTGGTAGAAATGTAAACTGTGCAGCCAATGCGGAAAACAGTTTGGTGGTTCCTCAAAAAGTTAAAGATAGCATCACCATATGACCCAGGTATTCCACTCCTGGGTTTATATATACACAAGAGAACTGAAAATAGGTATTCAAACAAATACTTCATAGCAGTACAATTCACAACAGCCAAAAGGGAAAACAATACAAAAGTCCATCAACTCACGAATGGATAAACAAATGTGGTGTATGTATACAGTGGAATATTATTTAGCCATGAAAAGAAATGAAGTACTGATACAGGTTACACTATGGAAGAATCTCCAAAAACATTATGCTAAGTGAAAGAATTCAGACACAAAAGGCCCCATTATTATACAGTTCCATTTATATGAAATAATTAAAAATTCTGCTAAGTCCACAGAGACAGAAAGCAGACTAGTAGTTGGCAGGGGTTAGAAGGGAAGGGGAAATCGGAAATGACTGCTTAATAAGTACATGGTATCTCTTTGGGGTGATGAAAATGTTTCAGAACTCAACAGAGATGATGACTACAAAACAGTGTAAATATACTAACTGCCACTGAATGGTATAATTTAAAATGGTTAATTTTAATTTATGTGACTTTTACCTCAGTTAAAAAAATACTTCTCTAAAAGGAGCAGGCTCCCTTTTAAAGCATATAGAAATTTTAAAACTATCACCTTATAATTTTCCAGAACTGTTTTTAAGAACTATGAATATGTGGCAAATATTTTGAATATATATCAGTTATTCTTTGTAAACACTTTAATAATGACTTGCTTACTTTATGGCAGATGCACAAGATGTACTGAGTATCACCTATTAGTATCTAAGAGAAGGCACACTATATTTAATTTGAAAATCATATAAGTTGCAAACATATAAGTTTATTAGGAGAAAATGTTATAAAAATATGTTCAAAAATCACAATTAATAAAGACTTTCATGCGACCATATTTTAATCACATGAATGAAGAGAAATTAAAAGAATTGTTGGTGGAAAAAAAAAACACAAAAAGAAAGGCTGAAACTCAATGAAAAGAAGTAGGTGGGAGTGGAATGGAGAGGAAAGGAATTTCAGAGGTAAACTAATTCTACCCTCCCAGTCATCTGGGATTGAACTGGCTCAAATTCCCCAGATAATCTCCCCTCCCTCAATGACTCCTCTTCTCCCCCCTCAAAGAATTAAGAAAAGACTATTTGCTATTAAAAAAAAACTCAGTATTTGCTAAATTTTCTAATGGGTGATTTTCCAAGAAAAGGTATACTGTTCTTTTTGTTTTCCTAATTTACCTTTTTGCCACCGGAAGAGATTTTATCCATTTTTTCAGATTTAAATGAGTCGCTGCCTTTTTCTTTGCCTGAAGATTTTGACTTATTTTTTTCCTTGTCTTTCTCATTTGCATAAGGAGACTCACACGGACTTTCACTTTTGTGTTTTGAAATCCCCACTAAAATTATAAAAGAGAATCATGAAAGCTTTTTCCAATTCAGTTTGATGATTGCTTGAAAAGTATTAATAAGTCTACCTACTTGTTCCATTTTCCTCTTTCCGCCTCTTGGTTAAGTCTGGTGGCACTTCCCGGTCATTGTTTGAGTGATCCTAGAACCAAGAATTGTGAACTACATTGATCAAGAGTTTTTGTTTTTGTTTTAAAGTATTATACAAGAAGAGCCTAGCTAACTAGCATTGGAGAATATCTGCAGCGGTTTCACATATTTGGTAAAATGACTTGAAAGACAAGCAGAGCTGGTAGAGATTATTATGTTGAAGAGCCTTATTACTGTAGAAGATTCAAAGACACGCTAGGGTGAAAATACCAGTTAAAACACTAAATAACAGACTGCCATGCAACAAACTAGTGCTTTTAAAAAGGCAACAAACATGCTACTGTACATGATAATGAGCTTTCCAAACTAGTTTTTAAAAAATTACAAACCCTTTTCCGCTCTTTCCTGTCCTTTTCATCTTTTTTCTCTCTTTCTCTGGATCTTTCCCTCGACTTGTCCAAATCTTTCTTGTCCATTTCTCTCTCCTTACTCTTGGACAGTGGTGGAGGAGTATGATTAATGTAGAGCTGTTAAATTAAGGCAATATTACTAAAGATTATTAGTTTTCCAGTATTGGCATCATTTGTCATTTAATGACAGACAACTGGTAGTAGACCTAAAGTCAAAACTGGTCAGCCGTCCGGATTATGAGAGGTAAAATAAAAAAGCATGGCACAATCATGCAAAGACTTCAATTCTTGGCCTTGTAAAAATTATCATTTAAACTCAACCACTTCATTCCTGCCTCAACTGAGATTTTTATTAGTAAATTCACAAGCTACAGTTCCTTTTATAGCTCTATTGTGAAGACCTATAACCACCATTATTACAGAAGTCCACATGTGAATAACATGACTGGACTTTTTCTACTATTAAAAAAAAACCCTCTACACAATCATGCTAATTTAGAATAGTTTTACCATCCACTGATAGGCAATCGATGGCAGTGAGCAAAAGTATAAAACAAAACCACCTAGCCATGACTTTACTAATAAGTCTTTTCTGTCTCAGTGCACACCATGCATAAAGTATCCTAAATTATTTTACAGATGTAAAGGCTGTATATTCTCTGCTTCTGAATGCATTCCAATTTCTAGCAAATAATTACGACTGGCTGTGAAATATGTCTTACTGGCTCTAAATAGCTCAGAAAGCCAAATAGTCAGTTGAGGATGATGAAACAACCTAAAGACTGAAAAATGATCAGCCAATATTTTCCTTTGTCTATTCTTTCTCCAATGAAAGGCCATAGGCAATAAAACAGCCAAAGATCAAGGATGTGCTAACTCTAAATAATTAAGAGGTAACCTTACTTATGTGCAAGCTGTACATGTTGAAATCCATTATAAAAGAAAATATTAAGGAAATAATCAGATGCCTAACCTTAGGGCATCTGTAACTGTACTACAAGCTTATGAGCTTGCGTTTAAGACATTAAAAGTATGAGGCAGCAGAATACTGAATACAACTCATTATGTAACTACACAATTCTAGATATACCTTGGGAATGAAAAGAATAGTGAGTCAAAAGTCAAATATTTTTACACAAGAAAATCCTTTGGTATTCAAAGGAATACATTAAAAAAACAACCATCAGTTTGAGAATTAAATTAACACTTATTTTTTTAACACCGCCAAATATTTTCAATTCAGTTGGCTCAGAAATACTGCCATAGCAATGCAGAAGTAGATTCTTTAAATTTCAATGTTTAAAAGTTGATGATCAACTGAAATAGACAAAATGTTTATTAATAACAAAGAGCAAGAGAATGAGAAACAATCATAAAAGTGCCTGTCCAAAAGGTACTCTTGCTGGGTATAATACCCTAAATGACACTTTATTTTCTAATTGTGAGGTTTATTTACATCTTAAGTCAATATTACTTATGAAACTGGTAAGACAAAGGAAATAATATGTTATTGCAATACTCAAGATTTATCTTAGGGAAGTATTGCTTAATTCTCCAGTAAAATTTTTTTGAAGTTTATGATCACAAATAAGCACACACACACACATACACACAAACACCTCTCCATAAGAGTGAAGTTTTTAACTGTATGTAACTTGAATTCTGTATTGCAAGGGATTGAGAAATCTAGAGATTCTTGTTTAGATATGTACCCAATTCTATTCCTTCTTTCTACCCTTCTAAGAATAGTTCTGATCATAATACTCTTTTCCACAAAGACATACAGTCTCTCACTGCCTACAGAGTAAAGTGCATATTCCTTAGCTTGGGTATTCCAAGCTCTTCACAATCTTTGCACAATTATATCCTACTATGAAGTAACCCAATGTGCTCTAAGCTATGCCTACCACTTCTCCCTAATATCCTATATTTCCCAGCAGTTCTCTTCTCCAGAACACTTGCTCACTTTCATCTTAATCTCTTAAAAACTCTTACTTAGCCTTCAAAGACAGCTCAAAAGCCACCAGTACTTCAACAGTGCCTCAACTATGCAACTCACTTTCTGGTGAACTCTTGTATTATTTTATACTAACCTTTTTTTTTGTGACAAGTATTCCCAATTAACTTCATGTCATTTATTTTTGTCCATAACATAGTTTCTAGGTTGGTAGGGGAGCTAATGCGTCTATTCTACTTTTATACACTTCCTAGTGCCTTGTACACACAGTGAATACTCAACACATGTTTGACAAATAAAATTAATGATTTGTTAAACTGATCTGCATGTAGTGTTGTTAAATTTTGTTTTTTTTTTTCATTTGCTTTTATTCTTGACATTGGGATCACTAGATCCAAAAAACAATTTGACTGATTTTCAAAATCTGTTTAAGAGACCACTGCTATATTGACTTTATTAAGGCTATAATATATAAAGATGGTGTCACATGTAGGCTTGGATTTGGTTGTAAATCTTTGTTTTAAGATGATGAACAGAATTAAAAGCTGAATTTTATTTTGAGGTGGTTGTTGCTGCCCTCCTAAATTACAAAGAAGCTTGGCTTAAAGGAACATGCATTTCACACTTTATCAAATATAGCTGCTTAGGACTGCTCGGTGAGAACACAACTGACCAAAACTAGAAATATGCCAACTGGAAACAGAAAGTGAACTGACAGAAAAGATTTGAATACTAAGCTAGATTTTTCTCCCTTCAATGAATTCCACTTGGAAAGCAAAGTCCATGTATTACTTTTAACCATGGATTACAAAGCAAAAACAGTAACTAATTTATAAAAAAAGAGGATTCCCAAAATGTTAAACTAAAGCAGGGAAACAATTTTATATGTACGGAGTGACAAAATAGCCTGAAAAAACAGACATGTTTTTCAAACCCTCTAAAAAGTTTGCATATAGATCGTTAATTTTAGAGATCACTCAAAATCCAATAAAATTTTTTTCTAAGACATTCATATGCTATTAAACTTTAGTAGGCACATAAAAAATCAATATCAACTACTATGCAGACCAGTAAACTGTGGATGCTTTATCAAGTCCAAAGGCCTAAGAATTAATTTCAAATATTTACTGAATACCTAGTCATGTTAACAGGTACCATATTAAGCACTAAGGATGTGGTATGAGTCACAAATTTTAGAAGTGTATTCATATGCCATTTTCAAACTTTTCTGGTTGAATATGGAATAAATCTATTGTATTTTAAATGACTTACAAAATTACCATATTTTTAAAAAGGGGGGGTGGGGTGGGGAGATTGACCTTGAATCACTATAATTTAAAAAACAAGACAAACACACAAAAAGAGTTAAGAACCCTTTCAACTACCATTGAAATGGGTGCTAAGAATCAAGGAACCATAAATTTTTTTGCCATTTTTTTTTTATTGTGGTAAGAACACCTGAGAAACTTTAATTTTTAGTCCAAGTTTTGATACTAACAAGTTACATGCTACTGGGAAAAGATCAAGAACTTTTTGTCTCTTATTTGTCAAAGACACTGCCACCTGCCCTATCTACCTCACAGCACTGTTATGAGTATGAAATGAGATAACATATGTTTATCTCATAAGTTTCATTTTCAAAAGGCTTTCACAAATGTAAGGAACCATAATTTTCATCATTGACCATAAAATCCAGTTAACTATAACAGCAGGTTTCAAACTGCTTCAAAATATGTTTCAGGAAATAAATGTTCACAAGGTAACACTGTTAACCCATTAATTTAAAAAATAGCCCACACAAGCCACTGATGGTTAGGACTGACATACACAATCCCAAACTAGTTATGAAAACCTACTATATTGGAGTACATATTTAATTTAGCCAATAAAAATTTTACTTTAAAAGAAAGCATTCACAGTACAGCTGATTCTCTTTTGATTAATACATTGTATCCTAAAAACAATGCTACAATTTAAGACACAGGCACATTGGCTAATCTAAACTGTTAAAAAAATAGCGTTTACTTCCCCAATACCCAAAGACATTTCATTATAAAGCTATAGTTCTAAAAGCAGTTAGTACTGTCAAATGGCTTTGTTTCAAAATTTCATTTTGTATTGGCCCACCAGCAAGAAATCATATTTAGCAGATATAAGAGGAAGCAAAGTAGAAAATCAAAGTGAAGTAGGGTACAAATTTTATAATAATAAAGACAAAATAACATGAACATTGGACAATTCAACTATAATAATGAAATGAACTCTGTAATAAGATACACAAACTGCACATTTTTAGTAGCAGAATACTCAAAGTAGACTAGTAGGCAAGAATTCATACTGACATGTAAATACAACCATCAAGTTAAGTATTCCACTCAAGGAGAATGATTAGTTTACATTAACCATATTTATTGATATTGTGCTACAACTACCAAAAAGGCAGCTTAAGCAGAAACGATATAAAGACTTTTATGGATTGAGATGGGCTCAGTTTTTAAAACAGTTATGTGAATGCATCAGATTTATGTTTTGGTCTTTTGGGTTACCTTAAAAAGTTAGAAAATAGCCTGACAGATTTGTTTGGAGAAATTAAGTAAGCCTACTCTCCAAAACAAACCAACAACTCCTTCCCCAAACTTTAAACTTATTTCCAGATTTTGAAACATAAAAGGATAATGCATAACAGCAAGGAGAGATTATAGAAATTTTGCCACATTACACACATTTTGTAACAATTTCATTTAAAGGGACCATTGTCATCCATTGTTTCAGTTTGTGATAAGTATCTTTAAAGGTTATTCCCCTAGCTTACTGAATTTACTAGAGTGAGGGTTATCTACTAAATAAATGAAGTAAAGAATTTTTCTTTGTTTCACTTAGGCATGATGATTTTAAAAGACTCAAACCTTTGCTGAAGACTCCTTGAGTTCGATGAGACTGTCCTGTAGAAAATGAATGGAGATGACAGGTGAGCTGGCATAGTTCTCAGAACCCAGAGGAACTTTGGGAAGTATGGCTGTAACCTGGAAATAAACCAGCTACTTCTTGTGAGGATAAATTTCATGATGCCATCATCATATGAATATCAACAATTTAAAAAAAAAGAAAAGCAAAACTATGTGATGGAATTGTAATGTTAAAAAAAACTAAATTATATATACTCAATGGAACAAATAAAAATCTTTACCTGCTTAGAATTTAAAAATAAATGTCAATGCCACATTTTTCATAACAGTGTACTTAAGCTATAGGTAATGTTAAGCTATAGGTAATGTAAAGCGGCTTAAGAAAGCAAAACTTTTTCTTCACAAAAAGTTTAAAATAGTGGAGATCACTGTGGAAGAACAACATCGTCTAAGTATTTTCATAGTTTTTCTTTAATAGGGAGGTTTTAAATTTTACTTTACTTGTGACTACCATAAGTATACACATATTTTATCCTAGCCAGAAAACTCAGTGGCATTACACTAACAAGAGAACAAAACGTATTCTATAAAAGAGCAATCACTTTTTTTTGTAGTGTCTCTAATGGTGAATCTCATACCTCCCACAAAAAAAGCACTTGAAAAAAGAAAAAAAACAAAATCAATTACGGTATTCCACCACAGTGCTCTTGATGAAGAATTAGTTAACTTACAGTTTTAAAAGTTCAATGTACTGCAAATTCAAAGATTCCATGAAATTAGATGACTTTAGAATTAAAATTAAATATGGAGCAAGGAATGGCTACCCTGAGTCTTCAAGAAGGCTACACCCACGATTTTGTGCTGCAGTTGAATGCCTGGGGTTTCTCTTTGCTGGGTGGTAGGATTGGATGCCACATCTGCTTTTATCGTAACGCAAGGTTCGACTTGTTGGGAACCCAATGGGTATAAACAAACCTCCAAGGGAAGATACAACAGAAGCTGCATGCTCACTGAATATACACAACTACAGGAGAACTGATCACCAAGGAGGATGGAACTCCTTTCAAGATTCCTTCTTAGAAGGCACATATCGGTATGATGCACATCAAGAAGCTTGATGAATTCAGAGGTATCTTGTTTATCCTGTATCATCCAGGAAGTCTTCAGTGCTATATATTCTTCAATATTTATGCTGAAAAATAGGCTTCATTCTGCTGAAAAGATTCATTTGCTTGTAGCTACCATTGCACTCCAAAAAAGACTGCGTAAAGCAGTGAGGCACTTCTGGGTAAAATTTCTCTTGCACTTTCAAACACTAGAAAATTAGTGCTAGGTCCTTGAAGTTTTAATATTTTTATAATAAAAATATTCAATAGGAAAAAATATCAGTCCACCAATATGTAAAAGATTCATTTCCTAATGCAATATAAAACCTCCAGTGGCTCCAGTGAATACTTGGCACAAGACTTGAAGGAAGTCAGGACACGTATTCCAAACAGGTGAGCCTAACATGGACGCTGCCTTCCTCAGGCTATACTAACCTTTACTGTTGAGGAATGTGATGGAGAAGGGTGAGTATCAATTTTGCGACGTTTTTGTTCTGTTGGGACAAAAAGAAATAATCACAATAAGGTTTATTTCCACTTTTTTCAAACACTTTTTAAAAAATCATCAACTTCTAAGGTGATCAAGTATTAGTTCCCCCTAGTAAAGTGCCTAGATAATTTGCTAGAACAAGACAAGAACCAACTACACATTACAACAACCAAAGGTAAAGAAATATAAAGAAAGACAAACTTGCCCCTTTCAGGCTCAGCAATATCTGACCGGGGAACAGGTGACTTCAAGGACCCAGAAACTGGTGTTTTCTCTCCTCCTTTAACATTTTCCTTTGATTTCATTTCCTTTGCTATATCTCTTTCTCTGGATGGCTCCTTCTCTCTTTCCTTTTCTTGAGTCGACTTTGATTCTGCATTGGGCACAGTGGTCTTGAATTTCTCATCTTTAGCTTTTTCTTCCTTCTTGAATTTTTCTTTCTCTTTGTCAGATTTAGGTGTTCTTTCCTTCGTCTCTCTTGCTTTTTCATCTTTATTTGGCCGTTCTTCCTTCGGTTTTTCTTTACCATCTTTACCAAGTACTCTGGCCTCTGGAGTAGTAGCTGGAGTCTTTTCTTTTTTCTCTTTTTCTTTCTCTTTCCCTTTTTCTTTGTCATTCTCTTTAACAGCTTTGCTGCTAAAGATACAAACATGAGACTTTAAGACAAATGGTCAAAAAATATATTCAATGTTATAAATCATACAGGGTTTCTTACTGACTTCAAAAATTCTAGAACTAAGAGTAGCCCTTTGAAACTACTTTAAGACAAGTAAAAAGGAAGTACTTCTTTATCCAGTAAATAATAACCAAATTCATGAACAGCAGATTAAAAAGAATGATTAAAGGGATGTTAGGCCCGTTTTCTGTATGTGGTCATAATCATACAGGATTACAAAGTAACAACCAAAATCATCTCATAAGCCAATCAAGGGTGCTATGACTGTCAGGAACTGGATTACTTAGCTGAATAGACCACTGGTCTAAATCAGTGTAGGCTACTCTTAAGTTAATTATCCTTACCCAGACTGTCCACAGCAAACATTCAATCCTAAAAAAAATTTTTTAGCTTCACCCTCTACCTTTCCCTGCATATTCCAGCAAGGGAAACAAAAAGTCAGTCTCAGCATTATACAAAGCATGTAAAACATGAGGATGGTAAGCGCATCAAAATAGCAGTACATACAAAATTCCTAAGTCCAACATAAATGACTTTCATAGTGCTCAACTATCACCCTGTTTCATTCATGTCAAATGAGGCTGCTTAATTGTGTAAGAATCCAGGATTTTGATATATAGCACGGTGCTCCTACCTGTTAGAGCCACTATTTCCATTGCTTGAATTCCCTTTCGGTGTGGCGCTAGAAGCTTTATTAACAGCTTTCACACCACACTGAGATCTCTCCCTTGATTTATCTGAAATAAAGGTAAGGTTTTATTTGACAAGCCCCTAGATGTAAATAAACAACAATTTCACAGCAAAATGATTAGAGATTAGTTAGAAACAAAGGGCTGATTACTTCTTGACAGTTACATACTCTTACTTATGGAATAAAAAAGTAATACTAAGCCAGCATTTTACTTGTCATGTGATACAAAACATTTCAGTTTGTTGAAACAAAATGTATTATTTATAAATTTCTACAAATAAGCATACCAGTCTCCTCAGTACTGCTTTCATCCGATTTAGATGCACTTCCTATCGATGATGATGAAGGCCCACCGCCAGGCCCATTTTGTACACTGGCAATTGCATTCCTCGGAGGAGGGTCTTTGTGATGAAACTCATTTTCAGGAATCATGTATGACTTCCTACTTTTCAACTGCCCAGAGTAGCTGAAAGTCGCACAAAGTGTTTAAATATACAAATACAAATCAAAAAGCACAAACATGGGGTTTAAAAGAATAAAATTAGCAAGTTATTCACACTGCTACATGGTTCCAGAGAATAAAACATACTAATTTTCAGTAACTTCCTGAAGGGCTTTATAGAGAACTCTAGATGCTTTCTTAAAAACAAAAACTTCAATGTTAACTAATCCTTCAACTAAGATGCCTTTTTTTCACTGTTGAAGATCTGATAACTCAACTGATGATAAAATTATATTTTCTCCAAACCAAGACATATTATATATGACTTTTGAAACTATCATCCAGTATAGACCGGAAGCTGATAAGCAGAAGTGACAACTCTCACCAGCCTGTGGGAACATGATCGCATAATCTCCCATAATCTCCTGAAGTAAGGCAGAAGATAAACTTCAACACTGTAAAACATTTTAAAGTCTTCAGAATCCTTCGGTAATCTAATCTCATAAATCACATTAAAGTATAATTGTGTTACCCCATAGCCAATGCATATAGATCTGGCCTCTTCTCTTTCTCCTCTTGGCAGATTTTATGCACTCTTCTTTCCAAAGCCTGACCCAGATTCAAAACTTTTGGGTACCAAGGAAGTATTTTTGTTAATACAATCAAGATATTCCTGATGTGAGTATATTCGCCTGTTTCAAGGCAATGTACCGATGCCTACAACAAACATCATAAGATTTGTTATTATGAAAGTGTAAGTATGAAGAGAAAAAAAATCTTTGAGAAATATAACTTTTTTCTTACCTTGGTTAGTTTGTAATGCCATTTATGTACAACATGTCGAAAATTTTCATAGTCTAACTGATCAGCTTTATTTCCACCATCAAATCCAGTTGCCCGTAATATAGTAAGGAATCCTGGATAATTTCCACATTCCTAAGGGAGGGGAGGGAAGGCTGTCACTTTTAAAGAAAAATTCCATCCTTCAAAATACCAGAAGCTGAAACTTTAGACTAGATTAATGATGCCATGTGAAAACATGTTATGTATCTGAATGATAGGTAGTTTTCTCAGAAAGATTCAGCTTATTCAAGGATATTAATTTGGAATGTTAGTTTGAGATAGATAAAAAATACAGCACTTTTTAAAAATGAATAAATTGTGCTTAAATTTTAAACATTATTTTACAACTGAATCTTAAACTCAGCTTCTCTTTTAAAACTGAACCACCCAGAGCTTACTGGAAGTGGTCATTATATACATGGGCAAAATATAAAAGTATTTACTAGTCATACCTTTTCATATGTGGCTCTATCACTGTGCCACCTGGTCACAGTCTCTAACATGCAGCAAAGGAATCTCCCGTATCGACTAGCTTCATTTTCAGTACAGCTTGCGACTGTGTAAATTATATCAGAGAAAACCTACAGAAAAAATGTTTGAAAAATAAAAATAAATCAAGGTCAAAATTAATTCAACATTAAAAGATCATGTTATAGCAAATCATAATCAACTAAACAAGTAACTTTAGTCAAAATGCATCTTCCCTTTCTATATTCACAATTCCAGAGACCTTCAATGATTTTGGCTTTTGTGAGGAAACAGCACATTCATAAAGCAACAATAACAACAGTAAACACTTTTATAAAGAAAGCTGCTTTATAATGACAGAAGAAAAAACTAACATTATTATTATTACATCATAACTTCTTTAACAAAGATTCAGCCATAGGTATTACTGGGGTTAAGGGGAAAGTAAGCAGAGGCGAGGCTGACAGAAACCAGAAATAGGCAGCTGATAGGCTGTAACACATATTATATTTTTAAACAACAAAATGCAGTAAATTCATTATTAAGAAAAAGGCCAGATGCAAAAACCTGTGAATGACCACACTGAAAAGCATCCCTGCTTTTATATATGTGTGAAAGTGTAAGCTTTTTGTTGTTTTTTGAGGGGGGTGAAGGTTAAGAATGGAGAGGAGAGTTCTATCTATTACACAAACATATAAACCCAAACATTGAGTTAACGGATTAACTAGGGGTGTTTATTATGTATCAGGCACTATTCAAAGTGCTTTTGTGTGTAGTGACTCATTTAATCCTCAAAACAATCTTATGAAGCAGATACTATCATCCCATTTTACAGATAGAAAACTGAGGCACAGAGAGGTTAAAAAAAAACTTGCCAAAGATCATATAGCTAGAAAGTAGCAGAGCTAGGATTCAAGTTCAGGCACTTGGCTCTTGAGTTCATGCTTTTAACCACACACACAATAATACCTCTACAGATTATAATGTTTAGCTATCTTTGTGTGAGACTTTTTTAAAGGTTGCAATAAAAAGAACTTACTCGATCATAGCAAAGAAGTGTGGAAAAATTTGGAGTTTTCTGTTGATGTACCAATTCAACAAAACGAGCACAGTAAACAGCATCAATTGCTGAAAAAATACATCGAGGAAATATACACAGCTGTAGAAATTTTGTGATGGTCTCATTTTTGGTAGATTCTAAAAATAAGGGAAGAATATATTAAGTGGTAAACTTCTTCCTCAAGTGCCTCAAGGCCACTAAACATGACAACATAAACTTTAGTGTAGAGAATGCTATAAAACCACAAACTATTTATAGTTTGTAACCAAAAGGTCATGCCTGGGATAAGACTTTCATTTTCACTCTGTGGACATTTTTCTACCTATAATTTCTCCAGAAATATGATTTTATACAGAAAAGTTGAATGATAAGCTGCCAATGTTGTAGTTATAAGTTAATTAATTTCACCAGCAAATTAAATCAGTTCCTTCAGTGAACATGTGAAGCCAACTCTGCATTGATGAATAACCAAAGAATGGGATAGTGAATACTGAGTTGAAATACAACATAATACACTTCAACACCTGCCAAAGTTATAAAGGTTTGCTTTTGTAACTGAGCAGCAGCAGGAATGTAACAATTCCAACAACTTACTTGCTAAAAGCCAGTTGTCCTTTTCCAGTTTCAGTCTCTGTAGAACTCGCTGTACATGCTCCATCTGTTTCTTTTCTTCTTCAAGAAGCTTATCCTGAAGGGCAGTACACCGCTCCTTCTCTTTTTTCTTTTTATTTGGAGGCTACAAAGTATAAGTTAGATACTTTTCTAACTAGAGGCACATTACCTCCCCTTCGTTTCATTAAAAAATTCAAAGAGACATATGCTGACATTCTGAACAAATTACTTCAACAAGGGTGGTTAGGAGTCCACTTGAATGTGCTTTTACCTCTATTCAACAAATCTAAGACAAAGATGGCCTTCATACATTATCAAAACCGGCTGCCTTCTCAACACTGGTACTTTTAGTCTGAGGCATGGAGTCATCTTTGATCTTTATTTCACCTTCCCAACAGTCCAATTACAAGTCTTTTGCAGTCCTGCTACCTCTACCAGTCTCTGCTCTCCGTACTTCACAATGAATTACCCAAAAAGCCACCCAGCTGGTGTCCAACCTAATACCAGTCCCTTCCCCTATCGAACACATACTTCATACCACTGTTATGAGTAATCTTTCTTAAGTACCAATTTTTACCATTATCATTTCCCCACTCAGGAATCTAAAATAGCTCTCAGTTTCATCAAGTCTTCTTTTCTATCACTACTCTACATCATCTGGCCCCATTCTTTAACCACTCAAATTTATCACTAAGCAGATTCACTACAGTAAAAATGGGGTTTTTTAACCTTAGACTACGTCACACCTTTGCTGAAGCTCTAGAGTGGGCAATTTGCCTCCGTATTTCCAAACCTAACTTACTCTGAAGGCCTATCCAGTCTAAGATTTGCCTCTTCAGTAAAGCTTTCTCCCAAAGAATTCTTTTGGGAACTCCTATTGCTCCTGCAATTGGAGTCACATAGATCATTTCAAGTTGCTAACACAGCGTTCAGTAGAAAAGCAAACTCAAATACCTGGGACAGACAGGGTCAAATACCTTTTGATTGATCATAACTTCCATGTACTCACCAAGCCTGCTATCCCCACCCATTGAGAGAGGTCACCTCCAAACCCACTTAGGAAAATATTAGATAGCAACAAGATAGGAACGTAAGATAATACAATTCCAAAGTATGGATAATGCTGAATACCATGAAGTTGTTGTACTTGACCTAGTAGAATAAAAACCTACCATTTCCTGATTGTCATCAATTGCTTTCATCTGGACTTTAAGTTTATTGACTTCCCGTTCATAGCTGGTATGCGGAACTGCAAGGTCATACATTGTCAATGACCAGAACGTGGCATAGAACTGAGGGCTGATGTCATCCCAGACCTTGGAAACATGTAAGGAAACCACCGCTTCATGGACAGGAGCCATCACCATTTCACATGATGTAATGTACTTATGAACTTTATGTTGCTGTTTACTTCCCTTCTCTGATTTTTTAAGTTCATCATACTTTGACTGGAGATAAAAAGTAAAAAAAAAAACACACACACAACATAATTTATAGCACTTATTTTCATTGTACATACAGAAACCTAGGATCCTTTTCCAAGAATCAGAGGATGACAAATCAAACCTGTTGTAGGAATTCTAACTTCCTACCAACAACATATATTTTAAGATAAATCATCCCTGGAAGCTGTTTCAATATTTAGTCCTGTGTGTTCACTAGGAACTTTTCAGAAGATTCTTATTGCATCTGACCTGTTGAGTAAGTGAATAGGGTGTGTGCGTGCCCCCTCTCCATTCCCCCCACCCTACTCTCTCTCACTGCTGCATCAAGAATTGAACATGTAGAGTTTCCACTCCTGCTTTTGAGATATTCAAGGGAATCAGGTAGAGGGTCTTAACACTAGTAAAGGGCAGAATGGAACTAGTAACAGTCAACCAAGACAGAATGTTTTATCACTACATGGAGCTCCTATCAGCTATTACGATTTGTGAATTAAGAAGCTGGATCAACATAAAGGAAGGTTATGAGACCATTACCATAAGACTGCTAAGTAGGGTGACCAACTGTCTAGGTTTGCCAGTGACCGAGGGGTTTCCCAGGATGCAAGACTGCAGTGCTAAAATTGGGAATGTCCCAGGCAAATCAGGACCAATTGGTCACCCGACTGCTAAGCTAAATAAGATTTTCTATGAATTGCTATGGTATACTGGAGTTTAAAGCATGTGGGAACTGACTTACTACAGCCCTTTTGGCCTGATTGGTTCATCCTAATTTGGGGGAATGTTTGAGGAATGCCATACCCTTAATGGGAGAAAGCACAATGGGAGGAAGTACATATTATTTCATACAATGTATGCGAAATGTAAAAAAGAAAATAATACAAAATGGAGATGCTACAATTGTCTAATGTCTTTCAGTTTCTTTAAGATGAAAGCACTCATCCAGAAAATTATGTGGGTTAGGCATCATCCCTGAACATGAACCTAAGAGGAGATCTAAAATTAGCTGCTTCTTTATGTTAGGAAAGCAATTAAATCATTCACAGTTTGTGCTAAACATGGAACCCAGAACTAGAAAGTCAGAAGTCAAAGGTTCCACTTCCAGTTCTGAATCATGATAGGCAAAAGAGTCTTGGGTCCTTATAGTCAAGCTGCCATCCCTCCTGAGTGACACTATACCACAGGCTCACTGGACTGAAGGCACACCAAGTACTCTTTGTCCCACAGAGTATCTCAAGCAGGCTCTGAGAACCATAAAAATTATTTTAGAAGTGGAACAATTTATCTCTTGTTATCACCATTTTAGAGAGCATGCTGATTACTACTGAGATCACACCAGTGACCAAGTTACAAAAAATATTACTTATGAGAGAGGTTCCAATTCAACTACACCAAAGACCTGAGAGAATAGCAGCTGGAATAAGAAAGACTTAAAATTTTGAGGATGGGTCCTATTGACAACAATAAATAGGAATCTATGTGAGCGGAATGACAATGCTAAGGTTCTAATGAAACAGAATAAAACAATGCTGAAACTACCTGTTTAAGATAGTTAAGCTACCTGATTTGAGCAATATCTAGACTATGAATGGGGGGAAAGCCTTTCTTTCAGACCAGTGTTGCAAGGTGGGTCTCAACAACTAAAACTGAAAATTAGATTATAGGTATGAAAATGTCTTATGATAGCCCCAATCTCCCCAATCCTTTGGTTCTCAATCTGTGACTTCTACTGCTAGGCACACCCATAATTCCTATCTGGTTGGGGGGAAAAAAAAAAGGCTTGATCAGAAAAGATGGCTACATTTCATACTTGCCTAGGATAAATATTTCCTTGTCTAAAGTGAGTTTAACCCCTCTTCAAGCTCACATCTTCAGTCAAATGGAGAACCATAACAGGTCTACATCTCAAGACACCTGGGGAACTAGATCTATAGAATTGATATCCACTGTTAGTATTGTACTTCTAATTACTGTTCAAAAAGCTCCTGTTGGCCTAATAACCTGAGCAGTGTTTGGTTGGCTTAATTGCTCCCATGAGAGCCTGCTGGTAGTCAATTTATAGAAGGGACCGAGCAGCCCTCCAATACTCATACTCTCTCATTGAAGGTTCTTTGAGAGGCTTTCACCCAAGAAGCAAAAGTAAGGATCCCTGGGGAAGCCTGGATGCCCAATCCTGTGTAACCAAGGCTGCCAATGAACTCCCTTTCCAGACAGTGGCCTACTGCTGACTTGGTTGTATAGCCACCTCTGTATAGTTTTCTGTTTTCCTCCCCAACCCTGAGAGTGAAATGATATTTCTTTATTTAGATATTTTTACCTCTTAAATGATAAAGACAATATTTTATATAGGCTACAGAAAAGGGAGCTGTTGGTATGAATGGCCTGCTCCATTTCTGACCTGGAAAAGTTCAGCCAACCTCAGGCAACCAGCTGTTCCTGTTTGCTAGGGTTCAGTATCGCTTATTAGTGTGTTCACTTCTCAGTACAGCACAGGGCAGGTCAGAATTTCTGAGATGAAGCAATTCTCCCACCTCAGTCCTTCAAGAAATCAGGTCCCCTGTTATATAGCTGAGACTGATCTACTGTGGGGTGGGGCGACAACACAAGACATAACTACACAAGGAGAGCAAAACAATTTTCTGGATTGAGAGATTCTAAAGGGGGTAAAAGAGGCCCAATCCTACTCTCTTAGTCCCTTTTTCGCTCTAGAGAGTATAGCACAGTATTGCCGCATAATGCTAATAAAGTGATAACTGAATCAATTAACGGTTAGTTGTTAGAGGTAAGTGTGAGACTGCAGCAGCTGATATGTAAACACTAACAGCTGATGGTTGATTAAATGATCAATTAGACCCCAAATTTCTCAGCGCCTTTTTCCACACCTCTACCACACAGCCCTATATCTCTACTGGGAACAAAGAAGGGATCCTAGTTTAGGAGAAAGGACCAAGATCTTCCCCCAAAATCTTAGTGAAAGCCTTTCATAGAACAGACTTTAAAACAACAATAAACAGAAGGGCTAGAATCGAAGCCTACACAAAAATGAAGAATATGCTGGGGTTCCAGTCAGAGTGGGGAAGTACCATCATTTCCAATCACAGCTCTGACCATGGCCCTGGGTGAAAAGTTAAAGTAAATTCCTATTAGAGGTCACTGTTTTGCAGGGAAGAGTCCAGGTGGCAGATAGAGGAGGCAGAGTGACTCCTCTTCCCCCACATCCTTACTTGAACTTCAGTACAGTCACTAATGAGATAACCTGCTCAGGAAGGCTCTAGTTTGCTTTTTGTTGTTGTTGTTTGTTTTCAGTTGTTTCAATTCGGTGGAGAGAAATAAAACAAGAAACGTGAATATTCCTTTCCTAGAAGTTATATAGCAGAGAGTGCAAGAGCGTTTGGGGGTGGTTAAGTCTTTCTGTCAGTCTATTTTTTTTTTCTTTCAAGGCAGTACGCATAAGAGCAAGTCAAGTATCTGACAGGGATACTGTCACTGAGGAAACAGGATTCTCTGTATTCAACAGGACTGTTTCTCACAATGACATATGTTCGCCTGCATCAGAATCACCTAGTGCTTGATTAAAAAAAACAAACACACTAACAAAAACAAAACAAAAATCCCCAGGTACCATTCAAGTTACTAAGTTAGAATCTGTGGACGTGAGGCTGAGTTTCTAAGATGCTTCCCTGGTGATTCTTTAGTAATTCCCTGGTGACCTAAATTAATGCTTGTGAACTACAGTTCTAGAGAACTCATAAGATATCAACTTGGACAACTGGTAGTGTAGTAACAGTAAAATTACAGAATTAGTAAGACTTACTTTTTCAAAGGGGTATTTTCATTGTCCACTGCTCAGAGCTGAGTATTAACAAGAGTAACTCTCTAAAAGACATTATCTATATCGATGTCAAACTAAAACATATTTACAAATAAAACAGCTAAGAAATAATGTGGAATCATTCATGAATGGCCAAAGATACTTATACTTACCGAAATATGGTGTGCATACATTGGCCTAGACAAGAAAAATGCTGCATCATGGGGTGTATGAAATTCATTACAGAGCACATCAATCGAAGGCACTCGCTTTATATAATCTTCTGTGCTTAGATTAGATGCTAAAAACCCACCAAACTGTACCAGGGTATCATGACACTAAATTGAAAAAATAAGACAAAAAAATACAAATGTACTACCACTTTACAAAAGCAATAAAACATTTTCCAAAATGATTGAAACATGTCATTTTAACAATATTTTGATTAACAATTAAGAATTCAAATTTTACTACTTGAAGGAACTTTGGAGACAATCTACAAATTTAATCATATAGTCATATTACAAAAAAAGACACCAAGGTCCTGAAAAGTTGACTAATCTAAGATCTTAATAGTCAACCAAGGTCTCAAGTTCCAAGCTATTATTCATGACTTTTAGTAGCAGAATATAGTCACCTAACTCACATACAAAAATTTTATGTATTTACAAGTCAATTCTCTTACCTTAAAAAATAAACTTTATTTATAAAATATATGTTTTTTATTTCCTTGTAATATAGTTGGTGAAAGTTAAGCACATTTTGTACGTTAATCCTAGGTTTGATGCTTAATATTTTAAAATATATTTTATAAATACAGATCATATCTACTTTGTTGTGACTGAAATTCCAGATTTCCAGAGACCAGAAAAGATACGAGCAAACAACATGAAGCTATCTACCTAACTGAAAACCTTATACATATCATTACATCTCCTAGAGCCATCTCTTATATATCATAACTGGCAAAGAAACAACCTCTATTTCCAGAATGTCTATTTTATATTAGGGCTGTTTCGTATTCACATGATGTGCAAAAATGACACATTCAAATTACACCACATTCTATACTTTCCATTATTAGGATTAAAAATTTCACAGAAACACAAAGGCCACTTTAACTTGCCTGATCATAGAGCTTTCCCACAAGTTTCAAATGTTTCTCTCCACCTTCCTGAAAGATTACCCCATTCCTCTGTTGAGCCATAAGCAAACAGAGAGGAAGAGCAAGGTCATGGTCTAATAGTGCATCCTTTAATCTCTGGGAGGACTTTTTAGTGTTTCTGATCTGGCCAAAATAACCACCCTGCAAAAGACAAGACATAAATTTACCAGCCTACCACATGCCATCTGATTTGAAAAACAACACAGAAAAAGTTTAGTTACAATCCTGAAGATACACTCTACATTCCTTCCTTCTCTTCACAAACTTATTGTACTGACACTATTACTGCCACTGGCTTAAAGATAAATGTCAATTGTCTTTAAATTTCTACATATTTTCCATTTCCTAACTTGCAGTCCCTTATAAAGGATTATTCTTTAGTCAGTGTGGAGCAGATTCAACAACAGATGTGCTCAGATTCATGCCAGTTAGAATATCAAGGACCACAGAAGATTTGATACTTATTTCCCTTACAGATGTATTACTGTCTTTTATACTTTGTTTCAGCTTTTTTAAAAGGTTTAAATAACTAATATATCACAATTTTAAAAAGTGAGGTAGGGGCGATTTTAAGGAGGGTATGTATGGCTTTGACTTTAGCTTTATGTACTTAGGTGCTGTTTAAATTCTTTACTATGAGCATGCATACATTTTGAATTTTAAAAATCAATAAACAAAAATAGCAACTCTCACCTCAGCTTTTAGTTGCTCTCCACCAGTCATGGCCTCCAGTTGCTCCATTGTCATTTCCTCTGTAATTTCTATTCCTGCCATTTTTTGTACCACTTCTTTCAATATAAGAAGGTCAAAACTATTTAGGAAAAATAAGAAACAGCCTATAGTTGAAACTTCAAACATAAAAGTAAAAATAAACTATAATTAATGTACTGAGAATCCCTAAATCATTTCTATATAAATACGGGAGAGAAGGGGCTGAAGTGGTTTCTAAGGAAAAACTGCATTCTTAGAACTATACTGAGAAATATTTGGCGATGTAGTATGTTTATTTTAACTTTTCACTTGGAAATAATTTCAAATTTACAGATAAGATACAAAGGTAAAAGCAGTACAAAGCACACTCATACCCTTTACCACTACTTCACATAGTATTAACATTTTTACTCCTGTTCAATCATTTGTTTTCTCTCTCTCCCTATCTTCACACACATACAATTTTTTAAACTATTTGAGAGTAACTTATTTAGTAACATCATTTTAGAGGTACCTAAATTCCTAATTACCCCTAAAATTCCTAAGAATGTATTTCCTAAGAATACAGCTATTCTCTTATCTTACATAACCACAGCTTAGTTATCAACTTTAGTAAACCAAACACTGATGCAATACTTTAATCTACAGGTCATATTTCATTTTTATCAGCCAACCAACCCTATAATGTCCTTCACAGCATTTTTTTAGTCCTCCAGTGCAGGATGGTCAATATATATTTTTGATGGTATAGAGTCACCTCTCTAAACAATCACACACACACACACTTGGAAGGAATGGAGGGAAGAAGAGAAGAAAGAAAAAAAAGAAAGGGAATCCAAGTTCCAAGTTGTGGTACTTGAGTCTAAGATGACAGTTTACTGGCCAGCCTTAAGCATATTTATTCCTGTGCCAACAGTTATGCATTTGAATTCTCAAAGTTTAGGACTGTCTATGGAAATAACACCTTCTAACTTTCAAGATCTTCCTTTATTAGTTAAGTAATGAAGATAAAGTGAAAACACTCTTTCCTACAAAACAAATACAGATGTTTTTCCAAACATAAAGCTAGGAATACCCAAGACACAAGTTAATGGACAAAGGAATAGCTTTCTAAGATTCTTATTGAGTGCTTACTCTCAACTTGCCTTGTTTCCCTAAACAGTTTTTGAAAATAAGAGGGCTTTCAGGCAAATCAGTTTGCAGCAGGTATCAGTGAAGTATTTTATTTTTTCTTTAAACTATCTTTTAATTAGATGATCACAAAAGCTATATAACACAATACAGAAAACTGAGCTAGAGACTTAAAAATAAATGTGATGTTCTCCTGGCATATATAGACACAGAAGAGTAAAATGTATAGGAATGGTCAATAGATGAGTATAACACAAGTGATAGATGCTGATAAAAGCCTAAACCTAATTATTATTTTTTTTAAAGTTTTCCCTAAACCAAAATAATCTGTCAAGAATTACTTAGGTAATACTTGTTTGTGGCACCCGATAGCTTTACAAAGTTCTGTTCGCTTCTATCAGAAAGCTTTGGAAAACAATTTCCAGTTCTTTGATTCTAGTTAGTCTATGCTGATGGGGTTTCATATACATTCTAATTCAAACTCTAAGCCTCTGATATTGGTCCAGAACAAAATTTAAAAATTCAGTATGAAAAGGACACTGTCCAAAAGGTGAATTAGCTTTACATAGCTCTAAAGTTTAAATTCAAAAAATAATCACGCTTTAAAGATACTATATACACCCTCAAAATAAACACATTCCTACCAAATGCTCCATGTAAAGGCCAATTACTGTCTAGTAGCATAATCAATAGTGCAATATGTTTTACCATAAGAGGAGACACAATATACCATATTAACCATTTT
Source organism: Vicugna pacos (assembly GCF_048564905.1). Lineage (NCBI taxonomy): Eukaryota > Metazoa > Chordata > Mammalia > Artiodactyla > Camelidae > Vicugna > Vicugna pacos. The sequence goes on from NC_133023.1 coordinate 86,200,231, forward strand.
TTCAAAAGCCTAACAGGTAGTCAAAATGAGTTAGTCTTTTTAATGAATTACATATATACCCCAATATTACATTTCTTTCTGCAAAAATGTATTATATATTAAGTTATAATTTCTTTTAATTAAAGAATTCCATATAAATAAGTGAAAAAATATTGTACTTAAGCCTACAACCAACAAGTAGTTTTTTAAGATAACAACAATCTCAATATCCCAATACCACCAGAAGTACTCTAATTATTGAATTTCATTTATATATCATTTGCTATGAATACCTTTTGCCTGCCTTTAGCTGATTAGCCACATATTGAAGAAGACCAGCAAGATCAATTGGGTATTTACGAAAAACTGCACCACAGAAACTAGCCAGACCTATATGAAATAAAAAAAAAAAAATAGGGCTTTTAAAAAAATAGTTCATAAAACAAAAGGCACAACATTAAGTATCATTTCTTCAACTCAATTTCCAAAACAAAATGAGGTGGGAAAAATTGTATTGCTGATGCCACTGAATGAAATTTTATAATTAATAATAGCTAATATTTACTGAGCATACATATGCTGAACACCCTATTAAGCACTTTATGTAATTATCTCATTTCATCTTTGCAATAATCATCTCAGGTAGGTATAAACCTATCAATGAGGAAAATTCAGAACAGATATATCATGTAACTTGCTCACAGTCACACAATTGGTATGATGTAGAACAATGATTCAAATTTACAAAGCCTAATTCTATAGCCTGTGACATTAATTAGCCACAATAAAATCTTACAGATCACTCAGTAAACCTGAATGATCAACAAAACACCTGCCTTTCAAATGTTTGAGTCACAAAAAAAAATCTTTTATCTAGGAACATGTCACTAGTTGTGGAGGGACAAAGAAACACTGCCAGACCACGAAGCAAATAAAAGACCAATTTTAGTCAACAGTCCTTATCATATCTTGAGTAGGGAGAAAACCCCAGTTAAGACAAGAGGAGGAGGTCCTAGTAAAACAAGTTATCTGCAGCCTTTTTAACAATTATTTGCTCAGCACCTAAACGATAATGGACAAAACAGATTCTGCCCTCAAGGAGCTTACAGACCAGTGAGAGAGACAGAAAAGTAAACTAAAATAACTATGATGCATAAAAGGTTCTATGGAAGTACAGAAGATGGGCACCTTATTCTGACTTTTGGGTGGAAGTGTTAACAGGGAAAGCTTTGCAGGTCACATCTCTAAGCTGAACTCTAATGAATAAGTAGAAAACGTGTGAGAGGAGATGGGTGGGCATGGGAGGGTATCCCAAGTAGAGGAATTAACATGTAAAAGGACCATGGAAAGTGGAAGAAGTTCAGCATTAATGGAACCTAAAATATTAAGGAGGGGCAAAAGATGAGGGTGGACCTGATTCCAAAAGAACTTACTTGTATGATTTATTTCAGATTTCAAAGGGCAATGGGGAACTACTGCAAGATTCAGCTATCGGAGATACAACAGGTTGAAAGAAAAGGGAACTGGATGTTAGAAATCCATGGTACAAGGAACAGAAAAAAAAAAAAGCTAGGGTTTTTTGTTAAACAACCGAGTTTTTGTTCTTTTAAGAAGACTAGAACCTCAGGATGGAAAAGAGAGAAAGGGGAATAGTTCCCTTAAGATTAATTCCTATAACATAATAGAATGGATGGGAATTTTCATCTCCCCAGTAATCCATGCCCAAATTCTATCACAGTCAATAATGGCCTCTTGAGTTGGAAAAGCAGTAAGCACATGAACATCCTTGAACAGCCAAGGACTTGGACTCTCTGTAGAACAAGCTGAATGGCTAGATATTCTCGAGAACTCTTGACAAACTGGCTCTTACCATAGGTAACAAAATACATAACATGGCAGTTACAACAGATGGAAATTTCATCCTTGGAAGAATAAAAATACTTACTCTGAAGCCAGCTTGAGATGGTTGTGTCATCATGTTTCATTCTCTCCTTTTCTGGATTAGCTAAAGCTTCAATGATACAATCTTTCATACATTAAGAAAAAACTTTAAGTTGGTATGTCTCTAACAAAGACCCCTAGAACAACAAAAAATGCCACCCATTGGGAAAAAATTGTTAGTTTCAGGCTACTACAAATTACTGAAAAATACATTCACTGTAGTACCAACTTATCTTTTTTAGCCTCCTTTCCATCTTTCAGCAAGATACATTCTACCTATATCAAAGATGTTTAGTAAACTTAACGTTGTCTCTCCCTACATACAACACAGACACACACACACACACAAAGCCCTAATTGGCCAACCTTCAGATCAGCCAACTGAATCAACTTCAGATGGTTACTAAAGGAACTTAGAATGAAAATAAAACATTCACCATTAAGATCTATGAAATGTAAAATCTATGAATTATTTCACTTGAAAGGATACAGGCCAAGACATCATAATTCAACGATGTGAGGTATTTTAATGAATCTACTACAGGTGTTATTAAGTTATCATACTTCTGTATTTGTGACAAGATCTGGAAGACAGCAACAAAGAATAAAAGGCATTAACTAATCAAAAAAGAACTACTGTGCTAACTAAATAATGGCTAGTCTTTTTATTTTTCAAAAGAAATAATGCTTAAAATTAGTTTCCTTCCATTGTGTATTTATATAAAAACTACTATTCTATCATTTCCTTAGAAAATATTTTCTTAGGCTACATTTTCCAATTAGGAAGTAATTCCAGGGCATCCAAACTATAATTTTGGAATTATAGAGGCTAGTCTTATGTCAAATGTGTTTTAGAACTTTCTAAATATGGAAGTGTAACATCTGAATCACAATGAAATGCTGTTCAAATGTTTCTAAAAAATAAAATCAACAAATAATACATCTCTTTATTAATGTTTCTATAACTCAAAATGTGGTGCACAAAGCAATGTTAGATAGCCTGTTTATAACAGTAGCACTGTTACATATTACTAGAAAAGTAGATCAATGTGTTAAGTGTTTGCATACTAAATTGTTTCTAGAATAACCAGACAATGTTTTATTTGCTAAAGGCTTTTTTCCCCTAAAACTACCAAGTATTTTTAAAACTACATCATTCCATTTCCACTTGTGCTGATTTAAAGACAATGAAAAGAAAAAATCCCTGAAAATAATATTAACCTCAAAACATACATAATCAAACAAAATGGTTGGATTGCTGTGGCTCAACTTCCCAATTTGTCTTCCAGAAGGCTTCACATTTTCCTTGGTTAGACGCCTACAAGGGGAGAAAAAGGTGGCAGGGATCATCTTAAGTAATTTCCCTCATAATGTTGGTAGCTTTGTTACATCATGAAAAAAAAATTATTTCCCAAATATCCAAAATGGATCCATGTAAACAACAACATTCATCATATACTTTACTGTAGGACTGGGCTACTTTGATTAGTCATTCTCCCAGAAGGTATTAAGATTTTGTATTAATGCTTAACATTTATAGTATAGACATCTTCATCTTATAGTAATAGTCTAATAAGCATTAAAACTCTTAACGTACTCTTCAAGTACATAAAACTCTTCTTATAGAGAATAATTATTTCAGATTTTGAAGGGCTCATTATCAGTTTAGGGATTAAGATATCAAATTTGGTGTAATACCCTGAAATGTCTCATGCCATCTGTCTCAGTGACCCTAACAGAGTAATAGCTAACTCCTTGATAGAAGAAGTTATCTGGTTTTCATAGTCAAAGTAAACAATTCTTGAAAACTCAATTCTACTACTTTCCTTCCTCTTTAATTCTCCCTCTAATCGGTATTCTCTAACATTCTGGAAATTTGTATCTATGAAATGCTTGCAAGTTCAAAACAATTATTACACAGGATCTTAAACTCTTCTGATGAGATTATTACATAAGAAGTCTAGACACTTAAAACTTGAAAAGCTTACAAGTGACGGGAAGCTTTCTAGAATGAAAATATAACGAAGCAAATAATGAATTCAGTTGATAGTTCAAGGAATGTGACCATTCTGGAAGTGACAAACTTGATATAATCTTCAGAAGCATCTCATGACAAAACTGATCCATCAATCAAAATTATTTCATCAACAACTGCTTCCCTTTCCCATTTTCCATGGCCCAGTTTCTTTTTTTCCCTCATGAAAAAGAGAGACCCATCAGTTTTAAACTTTGGCTAAACGCTATTCCGCTTTCAAGGTTACCACCACCTGCTCTTCTAATCTTACTATTTCAGGTGGCCCTCCTACTTGCCAAAGCCAACACTTCCTCTGCATATTTTTCATCTCATTCCCTTCTGCCTCCACCACACTGTGGGGAAAAACAAACAAAAATAAAAGGAAAATCTTCTTAAGTCTTCCCTTCAAGTAACCATGGTGTCTAGCATATGGAACATAATCAATGAGCATTTGTGGAATGAATTATTGGATGCCCTATAGCAAATGAGTGTTTTAAACAGTAATCAAAACTTATGAAATTCTCAAATAACAAATTAATACATTCCATTCTCAACATAAAAAAGATCAATCAATAACAAAATCATATTGTTTAAGTCTGGTGAAATAGTTATAGCTTACAAATATAACAGAAATAAAAGTATATTAAAAATTTTGCACATACTCTTCCGTGATAAACATTTTTATTAATTTACTTATTAATTAATTCATATTAATGTCTTCCATAACAGGCAAAGTGCTAAACACTTGGAATACAAGGATGAATAACAGCTCTTGCTCTCAAGCTCAGCCCAGCTGGGGAAACAGATTTAACACCATTATTTAAATTTTTATATTCTTAAACAAATACAGCCAATTACAGAACAATACTTATTAAATGCTATCAAAAGTATAAAAGGGGAGGGAATAATACATCTGTATTCACTTGCATATACATAAAAATACCTGGAAGGGTTTTTGAAAAAGAAACTAAACAGTGGCCACTTTTTCCCCCCCTTGAGAGAATTGAGTGGATAAGATGAAAGACTTTTTACTGTCTACCTTTTTACATCTACCAAAATGCAAACCATGTGAATGCATAAACTATTGAAAAACATTAGATAATTTAAAAAAGAAAAATAATCATAGCAATATATCTAAGTGGTATGAAAGTATTATATGCAACAACGGGATAGTGGTGGCACAAATAAAGAGCAATTAATTATGCTTGGTGGTATGTGCTATGGAAGGCTTCACAGAGGTGACACTGGAGCCACCTCAGAAGGATGAGGTCACCAGACAGAGAAAGGAAAAAGAGGTAAGGGAAAACCTGTGTGAACAAAAGAAACAAAAACTAAATGCAAAGGAAAAGGAGTTCACAGCATATTCAGGAAAATGTAAGTGGGCTCAGGTAAAATTGGCAGGAAATGAGAATAGTAAAACAGGAACAGACAGATCATGGAGGTTCTCTTTCATCACCATGTCGTACAGTTTGACATATAACCTGCAAGCAATCGTTAATCACCAAAGGATTTTGAAGAAAGAGAATAATATAAAGCATTATAATACTCCAGATAAAAGAACTAAGTTTAGTGGTGGTAGAGAGTGGAAAAGACAGATTCAAGAGATTTAATAATATTAAATAATCCACATAAAGCACTCAGTTTAGTGCCCGGCACACATAGTAATGTCTCCATAAATATTAGTTGCTTTTAAGCAAGAAACCCTATTTGAGGAATTCTTAAGACTAGAACTCTCTAAGAAGGATCGGTTCTAATATTATCTCTTTCCATGCCTTCCTCAACTTCCATGGGGTGAAATAATTCATCCCCTTCTCTATCCTCCCATAGAACTTTATACATACTGTATAACAGCACCTATTAAACCAGATTGTGATTGTTCACACACCTATTTCACTGGTAGACAGTGACCTGGGACAGTATCACTAGGCAAAGAAAAGTATCACTGCCTACTGTTAAATCTAGTTAAACTAGAGAACACACTACTTCTGGTTAGAACAATCATATCACTGCATGAATGTAAAAGAAATGCCAATAAACAGCCTTGCTGAAAATCTTTGCAATACAGCAGTGTATCCAGTATCTAAACCTATACTAATCTGAAGTATATAATTTTCATAATTAAACTTCAAGCAGTTTACCAGGAAGTAGGATAATATCACTCTTATGTTTTTAATGACATGAAAATAAAACACACAAATAAAAAATTGAAATTTTTCAAAAGTTGACTCTCTATGGAGATGGTTCTGCATAATTCTACTAGATTTTCCAAAAAGAAAAAAAAAATTTTATTATAACTTTCAGTAGAAGAAATTCCTAGAACTTTAACAGCCTTGTACAAGCCATAGAATGTATTATGCAAACTGAGCAAAGGCCACAGTAGGCTCCCCTTTAAAAACAAAAAAAAAAAAACACTCAACCTGTAAAATCCTATAATATGATGCATTAAAGAGAATTTTTATTAGGATTTATAGCTATGCAAACATGACAACTACAAAAACTAACTTGGTAGTCAAAATGAGCTAAAAATCACAAAAATAAATAGTCATTCTATCTGCAGTATATAATCAGCTATACCATTAGCAAACACTCCTGGGCTTCCTCAAAATTGAGGCTCAGACATAAGCTGGTTGAAAGAAAGTAAATTAAATCCAGATATATTTTAGATTAATAAGAAGAAAAATAAATTAAAACTTACTTCATGATATATTTGGCTCTGTCTATTGTTTGAGCTTTAACTTTTACTAAAAGTGGGTGACTGTTGTAAGTTTCATTCTTCCACTGGCCATACAGGCGATATCTTTAAAAACGATGAGATGAAGAATTAGGAAAAGTCAAACACTTAGAGGTTAATGCACTAGAACAATAGTTAAAAATACAAAAATATTATGTATTTACCTATGCTGATATGGAAATGTTTTAAACATTCCCCACAGTTCCTCAGACATACAAGCATTGCAGTCCATCAAAGAAAGAGATGGAAGTAATACCTGGTCAGTAATGCTAAGCAAACAGCTAAGGATAACTTCCTAAGAAGAAGAGAGAAATAATAATTTCAGTAAGAGGTCCATTTTAATCCCTCCCACCCCCAAAAAACTTTATGTAAGCCTTGGAAAAACTGCAATTCCTTGATTTCATAGCACACCATCTCTAATTCCCCACACTATCACTGTATTTCTCACAATGGTTATTTGTGTTTCTCCATATAAGAAAGCAAATGAGGCAAGGGAAGGAAAGAGGTTGCAAGAAAGAGGGGCTTTTATCCCTTTTCCTTTCTCAACATGGTAATCCTCCAAAACAGGAGGCTGTCAATCTTAAAAGATACTTTGTATGATATGCCAAAAGCATATATAGAGTATAAAATCATTATTCACACAGGTGGTTAAAGCTTGTTCACAGTAAAATCTGCAGTATATCGTACCTAGACAAACACCGGACACACTGGATTTTTCTAGTCTCTTACCGTTTTCTCTTTATCTTCTTGTTTGCTTCCATCAGACTGAAACTAAAATTAAAAAACAACTATAAATAAAATGCAAAAAGGTTAAGATTATGCTGTCACAATTTAGTTACTAAATTTGAAAAAAACTAACTTGCACATGGCTGTGAATTATTTCCTTACTTTTTACACACATGTAGATTTTAAATATAGCCAGTATTACCAATTAACATTTTAAATTTTCATCTATATCTCTAACCTACAAATAATGTGTGACATTCATGAATTTTAAATATCAGTTTTATAAGCCAAGTCTTTTCTCAACTTCATTATCACAAACCAAAGCATCCTAAAACTGATCTGAGTATTTATTATAAAACTGTAGCAGCACAATTTCGTAATAATGCATTTGCATTTTTCTATCCAGATGTTCTAGTTTTCCCTCTACAAAATTAGTAAAAATCTAACATTAAAGCAACAACAACAAAAATTAAAGAAACTTAAAGCTATGTTTTAATTCATCACTATTTAAGCCTTCACTAAGAAATAAGTCCAAAATATCAATAACATTGCTGACAAAGAGCAAACCACTGCCTAACTTGGACAGACTGAATGAAAAAAAACTGGGTCATTATTTTATCAGTGATTTGCAGGTGGGCTGCCGAAGTGCCATGCTTGACAACGTTGTCTATTCATTGAAAATGAAATTGCAACATTTATGTGTGTGTAGGCAGGTAGAGCGTTGGGGGAGTGTGCAAAAGCCAAAAGGACAATTGAAGCACTGATAGTCAAGGACAATCTAGATTTCTGGAAAGGATTTAGCTGAATACCAAGTGTGAGAAGGGGAAAAGATAATATGCAGCTAGCAGGCTTCTTATTTTCTTGGTAGATAAGGGTATTTTGTGCATGTATGTTTTCATGCTTGAGTAATTTAATGGATATTACCACAGGGAAGTCTAACTTCTGTGCAACATTTTCACATAAGACTAATTCAGGGACTGCCATGTTACCTTGATGGGAAAACACACACAATCACTATTTTTTTAATTTGTAGGTTAAAAAGATAGGGTTCCCTTTCACAGAAACAATTAAGTCAACATATATCCTAGTCAGCAAATAAGGAGTCAGGTTACAGAGTGGCCTGGCAGAAAACAAACTAGATTCGTTTTGTTTTGTTTGGGGGAGGTGGGTAATTCTGGTGGCATATTAGGTATGAAATAAGAAATAGGATATGTCATAATTGGAAGAACTATATGAGCTGGAAATAAAGACAGTTAAGTCCTTTCCCCGTAATACTGTGATTCAAACAAAACTAATAAAGCTACACATCGTTTTCTCCATACAAATAAAACATTTTCTAGTTACTAAGCTATCCCAATTCCCTTACTAGAAACTTATATTAATTTCTAATGTCTATATGTCAATTCTCTAGATTTCATAAGCAGGAAAATTTGAAAAAGAGAAAACAAATATGGAAAGCACAATAGATCTAGAAGAGCAGTAAAAACCTTTCTATCAAAGGCTAATTGTAACTAAGATGAACAAAAAATAAATCAAGAGGAACATACAGGTAAAAGTATTTCCTTTTACTTGGTAAGATATAAAGACACATTTGCCTCCCTCAATGCTTTCTTTTTCTTTTAGTTTAATTTAATTTGCTTTTTAACTCAGAGCACATATAAAACTCTCCATTCCCACAGTAGAATACTCAAAGTTTTATTGAATTGCCAGGCAAAAATAGGAGGAAGAAAAGAAGGGGAGGGACAAAAGACATTCATTCATTCACTATGTGCCAGGAACTGGGAATTCAAAGATGAACAGGACAGAGTTCCTAACTTTGAGGATCTCTTTAAGATCAAGACTACACTTATCAATGTACTGTTAGGAACTGGATTTTTTAAGTCTGAATAAAATTGAGCACTCACAATTATGTCTAGACAGGCCATCAGTTATAAATGATGGCAAGCATAACACTACTGAGCACAAAAGGGTGGGTGTCCATCAAGAGGGGGCTTTTGGGGAATCGAGAAATAAAGGCTGCGAAAAGCTGTAGATATAACTAATTACTTTTTAGTTATTAGTGTGCTATTTTTAGTACCTCTAACCCATGAACATTCCAAATGCTGCTTTAGACTATACTTTATCTCAGAAAAGAAAAATATTTAAGCCTTGTGACTAGATTGGATTGGAACCTGAAGCTACATCTAAGAATTATGGCATTTATTTTCACCTATTTTTCTTGTTCTTATTAACTACCATTTATTGAGTACACGCTATGGGCCATATAATAGGCTAAGAATTTCACATTCATGTCTTAAAACTACTCTATGAGGAAAATAGTTTTGCTATAAAGAATCTAAATAAGAGCAAAATAACTTAGAGACTGGAAAATATAACCTGTGTTAAAAGTTACAGGAACCTGAGTTTACAGCCTGGAGAAGAGACACATGAATCGACTTCCAATGTTTTGGTTCAAAGCCTTTTTATCTTTCAGTCAGAAACTTAAAAGACTTTGTGAAACACTTAGAAATCACCTCAACTTTGATACTGTATCATTTATGAAAACATAGGAAGAGATAATAAATGAAAAGTACTACCTTCCACCATATTTCATTTTCAGTTAATACAAATCTGTACTAAGATGCCAAAGAACAAGTAATATGGTCACCTACACACACTTTTTATCCCAGGGTAAATAACAGCACAACCTTTCGATCTTGAGAGTTCTGGTTTAGACAATAAAGTATGTGGTCTCCCTAACTACCACATGGGTAGCATTCAAATTACAATAAACAACTTGCGGAAGTGGTTTAAATATTAAAATATATCAAACAAAACAACCTGCTAAATAGCTATGCTCAACTTCCTAAAATTCACTACCCCAAAAGGAATTACTATGGTTAAAACACTGGTCATGTTATAAAAGTGTGCTTTGTTTTTACACAAGCAGGGTTCTAACAAGCTGTATGTAAAAAATGAGTATTTTCAATGCACTTAATGAGTATGTGGTTTGTTTAAATGAATTCTCTTTATAAAAGGAGCTCATAATAGTCTTTTGTAAAACAGAAAATTGTCCTGTAAATCTATCTTTAAGGCAAATTAAGGTTTTCATACGGAATTTAATGTAATATGCCCTTGTGTTTCAGTTTAGATTCCTCCAGAAGCAGACCCTATTCAAGTGCAGGCACAGTTTATTTGGGAAATAATTTTAGGAACCACCAGTAGGAAATTGTTCCTGTGGGTAGCCAAAGCTTAATGCCACTGGAGACTCTGAGGGTCTGTGTAGAAATACATCTTAGAGTTATTCCATTTGAGGACAAGGTAGTTATAAACCTACTCCTGTCTTTTCATTGGTTGAGAGCTCAGGAGAGGGGACAAGGCAAGTCAGTTCCCCAGCAATTCCAGGCTACAAATTCCTGTACTACCTGTGCAGGCTCCTAAGGGCCAGAAAAGCCCTCATAAAAAGAGATACAAGTGTCAGCAGTTGAAAATTGTGCCAGCACACACTGAAATGGTAAGGACCTGGCCTAAGAGCCAGCCAAAGGAATAAGCGTAGGATCTGATAGCATCTGCTATGCCCTGCATAGACAAATGGCCAAACCTCCAAGAGGTGAGCGTTTTCACAAATATTCTTAAATGATACCTCTTTAACGAACTTCGAACTTTTTTCTTTTTAAGAAAATGAACAATGAGGTTCAATTTCAGGAAACAGCCTTTGAGAGGAGGTATAGGGGTTGAATCAGTTGTTTAAAGCATGCATGTGTTCTATACTAAAATTTCTACTTTTCTTTCTCATATAAAATGTACTTTTTAAAATTACAGTCCGCACAGAGCCTACATTTGCCTATTAATAGACTGAATATCTGCCTATCCTTGTATGTTTATATACCTCTTAGGTAAAAAGCACAGCTAATGGGAAGAATTAAAATCCTATTGTAATTTATTACCTTAACTATGATTCTACACCTTGATTAGAATTATCACATGAATATATTCAATAATAGCTAAAGTGCCCTGAGTTCAAACCAATTATATAGGGATAATACAAGTGCAAATATAAACATCCTAACAGTTCTTCCCTGCTCAAGGCTCATTAAACAGCAAGGGTGCTGTAGATGAAACTTGGTCTCCAACTCTAGAATTCTTCATTTGCTTTGTATAAGTCTCATAATAGCAAACGTACATAGGGAAGCTTAATAAGTGGCACCAATGATAGCAGTGTCTGTTTCTACTTATAGACAGTAAGAATTACAATGCAAGGTTCTGACTGTCTAAAATATTTTAAAAATTTGTTTGTAGTTAAAAATGGAGACATGTCCATAACTACCCTTGACTAGTTCACTCACAAAACCCTAGCAACAAAATTTCCTTTACTTGATAAAAATTCCTTGATGTATTTGTTACTAATGCATAACAAATTTCAACAATAAAAGAGGAAAAAATTTTGACTATCACTACCATATAAAGAAGCTAAAGGCATTCCTATATAAAACCAAGTATGCTCTTGAGGGAAATGAAGCTGCTACTTTAAAGTGGCATCTTATATTTAAAGACAGAAACAGATTAAAGTATATTAATACTTTAAAACAAATCATCAAAAGCCAGTGTAGTAATAACTTACATAAGTGATAACTTAGGAATTCATGACAAGTATTTTTTTAACACTCTAAAATTGAATACCTAATTATTAGTATCTAATTAATGTCATTTGATCCTTATTGCAACCCCAGGAGCTAGATAAGGCAAGTATTATTACCACCTTTCTCTGGCTTAGATAAGTGGCCAACTTAAGGTCACATAACTAGCAAGTAGCTAGCAGCTCATCCTGATGAAACTAGTTAACCTAACGATCAATTGCTAATGTTTTAATTACTCTGGGGGACAGGCTTAAATGAAGAATCTGTGCTCAAGTTAGGTTCCAAAGTCAATACATAAAGTGAAAATTACATACATTCACAATTACCCTAAAAAGTTCCTTAAATCATCTATCAAGTACATATATATGTTATCTTTCATTTAAGTCCAACTCAAGACTGTTTTCCTTGTCTAGTACTAGGAGAAATCACTATTAAGTGAACACTGTTTCATGAACATATGAAAATAAGATAGTGACTGGCTTGCATTTAGGGGCCATATCACATGAAAACACATTAGTTTAAATACTAGACTAACTGAATGAAGTGAGACATGCTCTAAGAGACCTGAGAAACTGAACCAAAATGAAAGAAAAAATTTCTCCAATTTCACCCTTACTCCTAGGCATACACAGAGTATTTTGATGGAACAAGTCTGGCCACACTCACATAAACTAAGTACAGGTATGGTGTAACTTCACTGTACTTGAACCCTGTACCTTCATCCCAAAGGAATATTAATTTTGAACTCTAATCTACACAACCAGGCTAGTTCTTAAATTTTGAAAAGAAACAAATAAAGTGAAGCAGGATCACAGACTCTCCCTCCTCTAACTGACCAAAGAAAAAAAGCCAAAATTCTAAAGTAGCTGGTTCATAAATTAGAGTTTCAGAATCAATGGTCTAAAATACATTCTCTCCCTAGCAACCCAAATTTTTATCAAAAATTTGAGGTTTACATAAAAGTTGAATGGATAGCATAACATCCATAAATATCGATATATCTACCTTGTAGATTCAACAACTGACATTCTTTTTTTTGACCAAAAAAAATTGCAGACATGACACTTCATCTCAAAATAATTCAGTATGCATCTCCTAAGAATAAGGACATTCTTCCACATTACCATTATCACAACTATCCCTAATATCATCTAATACCCAATCTAAAGTACATTCTGACCCTTTTTAACTTTAGGTTTCTCTAAGCTTTACCTGTGACTCAATTTAGAGCACTCTGGCTTTTTACCAAAGGTCAATATAAGAAATAGCCATATAAAGAGACTAGCCAGACAAATGAATTAAGATGACAGAGTGAAGTTTAAACAGAATTTCTCTCCCTCAATCCCTAATGCAATGAACAATGTTTTCCTGTTTTTTAATGCCCCAAATTCACCACCGACCAAGGAAGAAAAGAGGAAACTATACTATTAACTTAAAGGGGATAAACACATATGTACACACACACATACACACAAGATTCTGTACTACACACTGTGCGGTATGTGCTCCGGCCTTTAACTCAATCCCCAGAAGTAGTACTGAGCAAGGAAGGTAAATTGCCAAAATCCTTTAGGCAACACGGCCTGCAAAGAAAGCAGCCTGAGGAAAAGCCCTTGTGAGTAGAAGCCCAACAGGACTCTGTCAAAGGGAGAACCAGCTGCCAAGGCTTGCTTTCTCTCAAACGAACTGGGCTCAGATGGGTGAGGGAATCAAAGCCCAAGGGAGTTAGATATCCACTTGGCTGGGCATGCCTAGTATAGGATGGGTAATAGGATCTCAGAAGAGAAAGCAGAAGTCCCCTAAATGAGGGCTATACTCAGCCTCACCAAGCTCATTCACTCCTCTACTCTAGACTACAGACAAGACTGTGAAAAGAGAACCCAATACTCAAACCATAGCTTGGCAGGTAGAAGGACTGGTCATAAATAAGGTGGGAAGGGTGGGAGGATTCAGTCACACTGTATTAGAAAGAAGTTGAGCAGAGCTGTTCATGTTAAGATAAAGAGAAACACTAGCTACTATGGAAATACAAATAGTCCCCCAAAAAGCATGTAACAGACAAATGAACTTAGCCTGGGAGAAAGTAGAAGACAAAGGTCAGAGACAGATTTTCCACAAGTTTCTGCCCAGTCATAGAAAACAGTATGAAGAATGAACTCGATAAAACAAGAAAAGCTCAGGACCAAAATGGTGGAGTAGAAGGACTTTAAGCTTACCTCCTCTCACAAGTATACCAAAATCACTGCTAACTAAAGGACAACTACTGATGAAAAAGACTGGAACCCACCAGAAAAGATTTTCTACAGCCAAAGACATAACACAACAATACGGGTAAGATAGGTGGACTTGTGATGTTATAAAATCCTATACTCCCTGGGTGGGCAACCTACAAACTGGAGAATATTTATATTACAGAGGTTCTCCCAAAGCAGTGAGAATTCTGGGCCCCATGTCAGGTCTTCAGCCTGGGGGTCTGGCACTGGGAAGAGGAGCCCCCAGAGCATTTCGCTTTGAAGGCCAGCGGGGCTTGACTGCAGGAGCTCCACAGGACTAGCAGAAATAGAGACTTCACTCTTAAAACACAAACACATGGAGGCTAAACAACATGCTGTAAAACAACCAACGGATCACTGACGAAATCAAAAAATACCTAAAGACAAATGAAAACAAAAACACGACAATCCGAAAACCTATGGAATGAGGCAAAAGCAATTCTATGAGGGAAATTTACAGCAACACATGCTTACCTCAGGTAACAAGAAAAATCTCAAATAAACAACCTAACCTTTATACCTAAAGCAACTAGAGAAAAACAAAACCCAAAGTTAGTAGCAAAAGGGAAAAAATCTTAAAGATGAGAGCAGAAATAAATGAAATAGGGGCTAAAATACAACAGAAAAGATCAATGAAACTAAAACACTGGTTCTTTGAAAAGATAAACAGAATTGATAAACCGTTAGCCAGACTCATCAAGAATAAAAGGAAGAGGCCAAGCCTGAGAGGGTGTGGAGGTGGCGGTGCGCCTCCTCTGAGGGGCTCCAGCCCGGCGGTGGAGGCGCCCGCGGCCCCAGAACGATTTGAGGATGAGGCCGCGAGGCGATGGCGCTGCGCGGCCCCCTCCAGCGTTCGCACCTGGAGTAAGGCAGAAGAGAATGAAAGAAGTAGATAATCTTGAAGGTAGAAAAGAAGAATGGGTTTGTGAAACAGGATCTGACCACCAACATCTTACTGATAATCGACAAAAAAAAAATTGTGAATATTTTGTTGACAGCCTTTCTGAGGAAGCTCAGAAGGTTGGTGCCAAATGTTTGACCCCCACTGAACAAAAGAAACAGGTGGATGTAAGCATAAAATTATGGAAAAATAGATTCACAGTCAATGATGATTTCAGAAGTTATTCTGATGGTGCAAGTCAGCAGTTTCTGAACTCCATCAAAAAAGGGGAATTACCTTTAGAATTACAGGGAGTCTTTGATAAAGAGGAGGTGGATATTGAAGTTGAAGATAAGAAAAATGAAGTATGTATATCAACGAAGCCTGTGTTCCAGCCCTTCTCAGGACAGAGTCACAGACTGGGAAGTGCCACACCAAAAATTGTTTCTAAAGCAAAGAGTAATGAAGTAGAGAATAAAAATAAGTTGTCTACTGTTCCACTAAACAATCTGGAACCCATCAGTAATGGACAGATCTGGTTAGCCAATGGGAAAAGGACTGTCCAGAAATTTAACATTTCTCATAGGATAAGCCACATCAAAGACTTCATCGAAAAATACCAAGGATCTCAAAGAAGTCCTCCCTTTTCCCTGGCAACAGCTCTTCCTTTTCTCAAATTGCTAGATGAAACACTCACACTGGAAGAAGCAGCTTTGCAGAATACTGTGATCATTCAGAGACTCAAAAAAATTGCTGAACCTTTTAAAGAACGTTCATAACATTGGTTTTTGATACACTAAGTGGAGAGTTTCCAGAGAAATGATTGTAAGTGGACGTGCAAACCAAAATGGGGGAAAGTCAGATTTGCTGGGCTTGGCACTATTCAGCTCCCTCCTGATGAGAAGATTTTTAAATAAGTGCAAGTTAGGAACTTAAACTATGACTGGAAACTGTATTCTGTGAACTTTTTCCAGAAAGCTACCCAGAAAAATACACATATTTTCAAATACCAATAATTCAATATAAGATATATTAAATAACTATATCATTTAAAATCTTAATAGGGTATACATTAGCAAATAGGTTCACAGCATCTTTCATTCAAACATTATTCCCAAGCAGCAGTGACTTATTTAAATGTTAGCTGTCTCAGATTTTTTTAAATAGCAATACATTAAAAAAAAGTTGTACATGGCAGGTCAAAAACATCAGTATAATTTTTTTATATCTGATATACAATCAAAAGGCTGGAAGGAACTGCTTTCACCACAGCTATGCGTAAACCTTCAAAGTATTCCCAATTTGCATTCTGTAATGTTAAGATACACTCAAATATTAATTTGGCAACAGTATCTGGGATGTATTTTCATTAAGAATAAATTTGTGTACCTTAGTATAATGTCAGTATCAATCTGCCTACCCACATTTCAGCATTTTTGAAACGTATAAACTTTTAAAAATTATTTTTTCTCTAGAAACCCCAGTTCATCCCCTATTTTATTTTCTTTCAGAAATTAGGGATTTGTTCTTAGCTGACATTTGGAGTGGGCTGGTTGTTTGCCATCACTCACTGAGAACTTAATGCTTGTGTTGTCATATTACTAATGAATATTTTTTAATGCATCCTGTAAAGTATGGTTTTCTATTCCATATATCAGTCAGCGTGTTTATATATTAAAGGATTATTTGTCATATTATGTCACCCAGGAAAACATGCTTTGTATCTTAGATTTTTAACTAAAATTGGTTAGACTTCAGTATTTCACTGTCAGATTAAATCCCCTTGCCTGAAAATAAGTTTAAGGAGCTTTTTTTTACACATGATCTATTGAATCATAGTTAAAATGAAATATACATTGAGTGTGCCAAGGAACTAAGTGGTCATGCCTATTAGCAGTAATGTTCGTGGATGCTGGACATCTGCTGGAAGGAGCAGTTCTCAGTCTTTTTCGTCTCAAGACCTTCTGCTTATGTGGGTTTATATATATATTAATATTTAAAATGAAAGTTATAAAACATTTATTAAAAGTAATAAACATGTGTAAAAAACAAACAAAAAGAATAAAAGGAAGAGAGCCCAAATAAGTAAAATCAGAAAGGAAAAGAGAGAAGTTATAACCAACATCACAGAAATACATAGGCTCATAACAGACTACTATGAGCAACTATACACCAATAAAATGGACAAGGTAGAAGAAATGGACAAATTCTTAGAAAAGTATAATCTCCCAAGACTCAGCCAGGAAGAAACAGAAAATATGAACAGACCAATTACCAGTACTGAAACTGAGTCAGTAATTTACTTTTTAAATTTATTATTAGCTTTTTTCTTTAAATGGAGGTGCTGGTGATTGAACTCAGGACCTTGTGCATGCTAAGTACGCACTCTACCATTTGAGCTACACCCTCCCCCGATTCAGTAATTTAAAAACTCCCAACAAACAAAAGTCCAGGACCAGATGGCTTCACAGGTGAATTCTACCAAACATTTCGAGAACAGTTAATGCCTAGCCTTCAGGAACTATTCCAAAAAATTGCAGAGGAAGGAACACTTCCAAACTCATTCTATGAGGCCACCATCACCCTGATACCAAAATATCAAAAGAAAAGAAAATTACAGCCCAATATCACTGATGAACATGAATGTAAAAATCCTCAATAAAATACTAGCAAATCGACTTCAACAACACATTAAAAGGATCAAGTGGGATTTATTCCAGGGAAACAAGGGTTTTTTAAGATCCACAAATCAATCAATGTGATACATCACATTAACAAACTGAAAAATAAACATTATATTACCATCTCAATAGATGAAGAAAAAGCTTTTGATAAAATTCAACATCCATTTACAATAAAAACTCTTCAGAAAGTGGGCATAGAGGGGACATATCTCAACATAATAAAGGCCATTTATGACAAACCCACAGCTAACATCATAATGAAAGCATTCCCTCTAAGATCAGGAACAAGACAAGGACGTCTACTCTTGCTACTTTTATTCAACATAGTTTTGGAAGTCTTAGCCACAGAAGTCAGAGAAGAAAAATAAATAAAAGGAACCCAAGCTGGAAAGAAGAAGTAAATCTGTCACTATTTGTAGATGACATACCATACATAGAAAATTCGAAAGACGCTACCAGAAACCTCCTAGAACGCATCAATGAACTTGGTAAAACTGCTCCATACAAAATTTTACTAGACAGTCCTATACTACATACCTCAAGTCTAAGAAATACATACACAGACACACAGAGAGATAAATCATTACAAGTAACTGTAGGCTGGAAGACTATTCTGTTAAGTGATACCTGGCATAAGTATATAAGCTGTTTTTTTAAATATGCATAATTTATATAATAAGCAACCAAAAACTTATAAATGAGAGATCTGTTAAAGATTTGTTAATTTTAAATACATTATTTGGAACTAAGGTCACATTCCCTCTTTAGAAGCAATCTTATAAATCTGGTTAAATTCCTAGCTTGGAACAAAAGCCTAAGCCTAAAAACACATCACAAATGATTTATTACAGTGAAATATTTTTGGGGTAAAAAAAAAAAAGAACCAAAATTCTATATGATATCATTAGAAAGATTCACTTTTCCTACCACAACCTTAGCAATGAGAGAAGACAGATTTCTTCCCAAACTGTGATCAAAATAAACATTTTTCGCTTCCCTTCTGCCCTTTACCTCTGTAAAAATAGAGACTGGAGTTAGGGGCAAGCACCAAATACAACTGTGATAGAACGAAGATATAGGAGGGCTGCAATGGAGATGGCGGAGTGGAAGGATGACAGCTCTAGCACATGTGTATCTTGATAACAATATTGTGTATGTTTATACATATGTCTATGTATGGGACTTCACAAGTTAGATGTTTGGTCTCCTGCTTCCAAGTTTATGATACTTGTAGCCAAAAAAAAAAGAATTTCAAACAAGATATATGAACATCAAGATTTTCAATGAAAAAAGAATATAGCAATAGTGGGTAGAAGTAAAATGAGAAAGAGGCTATTTACATTGTCTCACAGTATCTCCCCCCAGGATACATATTAACAATAAAAGGAAAACGAATAACTGTACTCTGGAGAAACCTGGGAGCCATCACGTTAACCAAGTGATCAGTGTTAACATCACTAGTAATGGGACAAACTGACTTCACATTCTTCCCAGTATGATGCTCTGGGAAAGACAGAACCCTTTGTTCTTTGAATAGGCACTAGTTAACATGACTCATCCTTTTCAGACTATAAGGATCAAGGTAATGAAATACTGTTATACTTCCTTTTTATATGAATATATGCTATATAATAAATGTTATATATAGTAATAAACTACTTAGCAGGTTTCTTTAGAGTACTTTTACACAATATGAATTTGTGAACATTAAAAAAAATCTACCAGCTAAGTATTAAAAGCCAAGTCAAATATTTCAGGTGACAAGGGATTAATATACAACCGCTGTTAAATTTTCTACGCAGTCACTGTTGTCAAAAATTAAAATTAGACACAATCACCAAACACTGGAGACAACTGCATTTGTGCTTATAACAATTTCTAGATTCTTCTGGTTGTTTTACAATTGAAAAGAAATTATGTATTCTTTTCAGCTTTAAGACCTTAGTTAGGCAAAGATCTCTTAGAATACAAAGAGCAAACTATGAAAGAAAATTGCTGTTAAATTGGAATTAATCAAAATTTTAAATTTTTGGTTTTCAAGACAGTAAACAAAATGACAAGGCAAATCAGACTGAGAATAAAAGACAAAGAACTGAATTTAAAATGGGCAAGAGATTTAAATAGACATTTCAATAAAGATGATTACAAATGGCAATTAAGGGCATGAAAAGATGCTCAACATCACAGATCATCAGGGAAATGTAAATTAAAAGCACAAGAGACTAAAATTCAAAAGACTGACAACACCAAGTGTTGGTGAGGATGTGAAACACTTGAAAGTCATATACATTGCTCCCAGGAATGCAAAATGGAATACACAGGTTGGAAAAGTTTGACAAAAAGTTAAACATACACTTACCCATATGGCCCAGCAATCCCATTCCTGGGGAAACAAAAACATATGCCCCCCCCCCCCGAAAAAGACTTGTACAAGAATATCCACAGCAGCTTTATTTATAATAGCCCCCAACTAGAAACAACCCAAATGCCCATCAACTGGCAAATGGATAACTGTGTTACATCTACATAATGAAATACTACACAGCAATAAAGGAACTACTGACACGTGCAACAACTGAGATGAAATCTCAAAAGCATTAAGTGGAAGAAACCAGACAGAAAAGAGTACATTCTATACAATTCCATTTACATGAAATCTAGAAAAAGCAAAACCATAGTGACAGAAAGCCTACCAGTGGTTGCCAGGAACTAGCAACGAAGGGAAGGAACTGATGGCAAAGGGACAAGAGGGAACTTGCCGGGATGATGAAAATATTCTATAACCTGAGCGTGATGGTGGACACACAGCTGTGTACATTTGTCAAAACTCACCAAACTGTACAATTAAAATGGGTGAAGTTTACTGTATGTAAATTTTAACTCAAATCTGATTTTAAAAGCAAAAAAATAACATAAACAGTTACCCCTAGGGTAATGACTAGGACATACAAGGAGAACTCTGGGGTGCCAGTACTTTTCTATTTCTTGATCTGAGTGGTGGACACATGGGTGTTTAGTTTGGAAAAGTCACTGAGCTATACAATTATGGTTTGTGTACTTTCTGTATTATGTTTTATTTCAATAAAGAGTTTACATAAATAAATAAATAAATAGATAGATAGATAGATAGATAGATAGATAGATAGATAGATAGATCGATCCTCAACAGGAGGATGGGTTGAAGGGACTTCACACAAATAACAGCAATGATTCAAATCTGCAGCCAAGAAAATAACTGAGCAGAAGAACAGCAAGGGGAAAGAATGTTGAATTAATTACTAATTATAAGAGGATTCAAAAAGCAATCACTTGTCCAAAGCACTTTTTCCTATTTGGGGGATGTGACTAATCTGGCTGGATTTAAATTTTATATATAAATAGTTAGGACATAATTGACTTTCCTCAAACCTTATTCAACGTAACATTTTAAGTTCACTTTCTTTTTATTTCTAGAGATACACATAAACACAAATATACTCAGAACATTTTCATTCCAAAATTTAGTTTTCTGCTTGGAAGAAGAAAATCTTACTAACCTCCTTCATAAATGACTTGCCTATGCGCACCACTTTCGCGAATAAAATGGGATCATGAGAAAGGTGAGGACCCAGGTAACAGAACATATTGAAGACATCTCTCCTCAAATCTTCAAAGCTTTCTGCTTGTTTTGGTGCTCTCTTATTTTGTAAAGCATTAACAGGTGAGCCTTTAGCACCTTTAGGAACGCCAACTCTACAAAAAGAAGAAAACTTTATATGTATACTATACAATACCCCACTTTAAGTGAACACAGTCATATTAATCAGTAAGTAAAACTTTTCTTTCTCATATTTGCTTTCTATATTCCAACTGTGCCTAACTTCATTATACCAGATAATTTAACTGGTAGAAAAAGACAAAAACAATACTCATTTCAAAAAAATTAGAGCTCAGAGGAGACTCTTCCAAATTAAGCCCATAAGAAAAGGAAATGTGAGAAATGCAGATTCCAAGTAACATTTAACACACATCATATGATTTGTTTTTAGTTAAATTTGGTCAGTATCAGGAATTTGGATATGGGGATGGGGAACAAGAGATGGACCTCAGAGACACTGAAAGATGAAACAGAAAAATATGGATATAACAACACTGATTCAAGTCAATAAACATTTCTCAATCTGGGTTCCACTACCTAGACTGAGTATGAGGTAGGTGGTGGTAGGGAAGGTGAGCAGCATAATGAAAGAGGGTGTCACACTAAAAAGGAAAGCATGCCCAGAGTTCTCACCTGCTGAGCAGGTGTCCCGCTGTGGAGTCACAGGGGTCACTCTCTGAGAAGAAGCCTTCATGGTCCACAGCCCAGGTGGCACTGAAGGCAGCAGCCAGCAGCTATGCACGAGTCACAAGGCTGGGGCTTTTGAGGCAGGCTCTGATCTGTGGGGCTGAAGCCAGAGCTGCTGCCAATACTGCTTCTAAGTATCCTGCAAGTAGGCTGAGGGCTAGAGGACTGGTTGACACAGTAACTAGGGATGATGAGAGAGGCTGCACTAGCAATTTCCAGAACAGCAGCCTATATGCCAGAAGAGATGAGGCAAGCAGAGAGGCAAAGTCCTCACTCAGAGCCACTCAACCCAGGACAGAGGAGAATTACACTAAGTAAAAACCTTAGGAATTCTCTGCCCCCCAAGAGAGGAAGAAAAATGAAAAACAGAAGAATGGAGTTTTCACTCTGAATGGAGCAAACCCAACCTAGAAGTCTAACCTACAGTTTTTGAACTACATTGCATCACACATTCTGTAACACCTGGTCTAGATGATAGAGGAGATAAGTCACTGGTTAATACCTGTTAGACTGATGTGCTCTGTGAATAGTCCTTATCTTCTGATAAAACATACTAATCTGATAGAACATACTGAAATATATGCTTGGTTTGAGGAGACAAGATAAATATGCAGATTTTCTCTGGTAGTCCTAAACTATTTCTACCTCAATGGTTAGTAAAGCACAGTAACATACCTTCGATAGAGAGGCTCAATAGTTATATGAATAAGCTTGCAAATAGCAAGAGCTATTAGCTTATGTGAAGCTGCATAGTATGGAGGCATCTGATCCATAATGTTCTGTGCATGCTGCCAATCACCAATCTTTAGCAAGGCTTCCAACAAACCAAGTTTTTGGTTGTCAGGTGGCTAAAAAAGAACAATTACAGCAAAGATACTCAGAACAGACACCAATAAATCTTTGTATATTTTCATTTAAAAAATTAAGCTAAAAAACACAACAATGTTATGTCAACAACAGCTGTCATTCACAGGAAATGCAATAGTATTTTCCTGAAAGTACAAGCAGGATTTTTAGCTACTGGGGAGGAGGGTGAGGAGCACAGGATCTGCTTTTTCATTTAGCAGACACAGCATGACAGTTTATAGACTTGGAATTAAATTAGGTTCTATTTAATGTTTTAGTGTGCCACAGAGAACTAGAATTCCTTCATCTTTGAGAATCTCTTTAGAATTTAAAAGACATTAGTATGCAGAGTACACATATAGTCAACACATTTGTGGTTTTATTTAGAATATATTTTGAAATTTATGTAAGAAAAAACATAGCAGCCTCTTTCAGGGCAATGCCAATCAGATTAAAACCAAAAGCACCTTTGCAAATTAGTATTCCAAAAACCAGATTTCACTACAATCAAAATTAAGAAATTAATCTTCTATAAACTGATTAACCATTACAAGTTAAACTACATAATTCTAAATCTAGAAGACAATGTTACTAGAATAAATTACATACCTTCTCCACTTTCTCCTCTTCTTTTTCCTTTTCTTTCTCTCGTTCGTCAATTTTATCAGAAGACAATACAACCATTGTAAGTTTTCTAACAATTTGCTTAGCTTCCACAATTTCTCGTTTGTGTTCATCCATAATACAATTATCAGCTGGTAGAAGCTAAAAATGGTTCATTAAATTTCATAAAACAGCTAATACTATTTGCACATATAAAAAGCAAACACTATGTCCTCTCAATTGATAAAACTGTAAATAAGAAGCCTGGTCTATTCATGATCATAATTTCTCTTCTAAATAAGTTTCTCTCCATTATTTTCCTATAACCTTACAGGGTTAAGTACCTGAATTTTGTACACCTTTTAAAATCAGGGAGCAGTTCAAAGTTTCATCTCTTCTGTCTGTTAGAGGTCCTAAATTAATGCAATACTACAACAATGATGCTTACTATTGAATTTATTAGTTTGTCCAAGAAAATGTATACTTGTTCCATTAAAAAAATCAGATTTCCCCTCTTAAGGCCAAACTCCAAATTAAATATAAGTACTACATACGAATCCAATTTGGAAAAGGTAAACTATTGATTTACATAAAGGGGTAAATTTGATTCCTCTAAATGAAAAATTTCAAGTTAAAAAATTATGCACAGCTTGACATCTCACTTTTCATTTTCTAGATACCTATATGACTTAAGTCACAAACTAGTTTCTAGTTTACTACAAAAGAAAAAGTAATATGGATAATCGGGCCTCCATTAAGAAAAAAGGATCAAGTATCTTAAGTACAGCCATCTTATATGAGTGGAAGATGGTTAATGTAGACATTTCATAGGATAACCCAGACACGCAGAAAAATACAGCCAACAAACCATTATTTAATAGCTTCTGCTAGGCACCATGGTGAGCTATAAAAGAAGCACTCCTACCCCTAGAAATATATAATCTATTTCAGTAGCTAAGTCTAATGCAAAGTAAACAATCAGTAAATAATAAAAAGAGATACAGTGAAATATTAAACTACATATTACAGACTTTATCCCATTAGTCAAAAAGGGGGAGCAGGAGAAAACTCACTGTGGACTAATGCAAGGAGGTAAGTGAGATTTTCTCATTCTTTATTCTCTCCACTGGCAATCAAACCCATTACTGCTTTACTTACATGTCTACCATAGGCCCTCATCTTTTACCTAGACTACTGCAATTGCCTCTAAAAATCTCCCATTACAATGAGTTAACTGTAAGTTTCTAATCACAGTTCTCTCAATTTCTAGTTTTGTGTATTTTGAGAATGTTATTAGATGCATATAAAGTTACAACAATTATATCTTCCTAGTGAACAAAACTTTACCATTATGAAGTGACTGGCCTTTTTTGCCAAAAAGTATACTTGGCTTAACAATAATAATTTCCCTGGTATATTTTTCTCACCCTTTTACTTCCAACCTTTCTTTGTCCATAGGTTTTAGATGTCTCATGTAAACAATAAACTGATTTTTAACCCCATCTGATAATCCTTGTCATCTTAAAAGGAACACTTAAATCTGCTTGCATTTATTGTTAAACTCAAAAATATCAGTAATAAATCTAACATCATTCTTTGTACTTTCCATTTGTCCTGCGAGCCTACACTTGCCTATAAACTCATATCTATGTCTTCTCAAATGCTGACCAATTTTGCATGTTCTCAGTTTGTACATCCCTTCTCTACTCGAAATCTTGAATGAATGGCTCCCTACTCTCAACAAGAAAGAAATTCAAACTCTTTACTATGGCACTTAACAGTCCTTCACAGTTTAGCCCAAACCTTCTCCATCTTCATTTCCCCTACATACCACTCTAGGCTCTAACCACTCTGAGCTTCCTGATATTCCTCTAAGGTGATAATGAAGCCTTTTCAAACCTCCTGCCTTTACATTCAGTTAATTCTACCTACAAAGCTCCCCACCTTTTAAGCCTGGCCAACATCTACTAACCTATCAAGCTCCAAGTTCAACATGAGTAGTGTGAGAAAGCTTTCCAAAGTCCCCCCAACACAGAGATGGTCACTATCTATTCTGAGCCCTCAGAGCATTTTGTGAATACCTGGAATTTCTTATATAATACAAAATGTTTTCTCCCTTTCTAGACTATGACTGCTTCCAAGATAGTGATCAAGTTTTATTAAACTCTGTAACCACCATATGTAATGACAGGCAAGGAAATTAGTGATTCCAAACGCAGTGAAGATGATGTCAGCTTTGGACATTAAGGTTTATGTTCTCAGATATCCTAATGCACAACCTAAGAAAACAGGAATTTTTATACTACAAACCTAGTGTTTTCAAACTGACAAGCTACACTGTTGCTAAACTAAAGGTCATCAATCACAATCACATACACACTCCCTTATATCCTTGATCCAGCAATAAAAGCACAATACTAGTTATTTATTATCCAGTAAAAACAGAAGGGAAAAAGTACACAAAAACTTCCCATTCATCCTGAATGCCTAAAATTAATATTTGGGGGAGAAGGAAGAACTATCTAGGTAATCCCATATTTTCCATAATTTGTGTATAAAAAGAAGTCTAAAATCACACTGATTAGAACTTGGCCTCCCTCTCCTTGGTCATAATTAACAACTTTAACTCCAAAGCAAACCTTGAACTCTGTAAACAGTGACAAGATACTGGATTTCCACAGTTTGTCAAAGAACTAAATTCATTCACTTTATGAAGTAAACACAAAGCAATAATGCATTAGGGCTTCAAAAATTAAGACTTGAGAGTCTAGAACCAACCCTGGAGTGCTATATGGCTGCCTACTCCTCTTCCCCACCCCTGGGATGGATAATATTCTTAGCAGCCCACTTAACTTACATGTACATATAGATCATCTAAATCAATAAGATTAAACTGTAGAAGTACTGCTGCAACTCTGTATAAAGATGAAGGAGTCTCTCCATTTGGTTCCTTGAAAAACAAAAGAAAAATTTCTATTTAGTGCATAAAGTACAACTAAAATCATATCCTTTATCTATCAATAATTAAGAACAATCAGATCAAATAACTCTAGGTCAACAATAAATTTTGCTGCTCTTCCTGATCATAAATAATATCTGAATTTAGGGCAAAGATAATTGTGTGAACATCCCTTTCACATTGGAACACCTGATGAACACAAGGAAAGCAGTTTCAAAAATGGACACATTTTACAATACATGCTAATATTTGGCTAAAATCTGAAACTTGAATAAGATTTTATACTGCATAATATTTACTTTGGATTTCTGTTTATATGTGTGTTTTCTTGCTCTTTCAAGTACTTCTCAGTGGAGATGCTGGTAGACAAGACTGACAAATTTGGAAGTACAGAACCATCTGTATCTGCTTTACACTTTTCTCCCTATTCTTTTACTTCCTGGGTTTTGTGCTAAGTATATCTGCTTGTCAGCTGATTTCCCCTTCAAAACAAGTGTCTATACTTATTACACACAGATAAATCAACATTTCAAAACAAGGAACGGCCAATTCCAGGCTAGCCCTATGGACTCTACACAGAAACAGAAGGATCTATGAATGCTATCAAGAAGACTTCCCTAATTTTTAAACTGCTTAGGGTTAGGTGAATAGAAGAGTAAAGTGAGGACAACTGGCAATTACTAAACAGCAAAATGCAAATAAAAAGCAAACAGTGACAATACATTAAGTTCTGCTTCTACAAAATAACTGAAAATGAGATCTTTTAAAAAAGTAAGGCTTTCCCCACATTGTGATAGGTGTTATGCACATAACATATGAAGCTAACCAAACTAACAGATATCATACAAAAAAGTATCGTTTCACTGTAATTTTCAACTTAACAATAGTTAAGTCTTCAACTTTAACAAGTTTAAATGTTTTTAAATGGTCATTTAGTAGCAAAATATTTTCCCAGAAAAATAAATGGTTGCCAAGGTTTCAAAGTAAACCCACAAAAGCTCACTACCTGACTTGAACCCACCAGGAATACTCTCATTATTCCCATTATCTCTGTTTAAATGGGTCACCATAAGAAGCCTCCAACTCTCAGGGCAAAAGTCAACTCCCGTACTCTGATCCTCATACTATTCTGCACAATCCCTATTCTGTCCTATCCCACTTAACAGCATTCCTGAAAACCTTCCATGGAATCCTCTGGAATTCATCATCCATCCTCAGCAAAACCCCCTATTTCCTGAACCTCTCACTAAATGTTCCCTTCACCTTTATGCTTCAACAGAGCCTAGCACTCCCTAGGAACACCACTCTCACTATAAACCAGTCAACTGGTGACTATTTCCCCCAGACCCCTTACGCTACTAGGCCTGGAGGTGGGATATGAATCATCTTTGCTTTCTGTGTTTGTTTTCAGACTATTCTCCCTCCACGCTCCCTAAAGCCCACCCACCTTTGAATTTCTTATCCCTCACTGTTGTTGTGATCTAGTTTCATTCCACTGTGGTCAAAGAAGATATTCTGTATGATTTCAATGTTATAAATTTATTGAGACTTGTCTTGTGGTCTAATAAAGATCTATCCTGGAGAATGCTCCACGTGCACTTGAGAAGAATATGTTATCTATTGTTGGGTAGAATGTTCTACATATGTCTATTAAGTCTAATTGGTTTACAGTGTTGTTCAAGCCCTCTATTTCCTTACTGATCTTTTGTCCAGTCGTTTTATCCATTAATGAGAGTGGAGTATGGAAATATCTAACAATTATTGTAAAACGGTCTATTTCTCCCTTCAGTTTTGTTAATGTTTGCTTTATGTATTTTGAGGCTCTGTTTGGTGCACATTTATGTTTATAACTGTTGTATGTTCTTGGTAGTTGACCCTTTTATCAATATATAATGTCTTTCGTTATCTATTATTACAAGTTTTGAAGTCTATTTTGTCTGATATTAGAAAAGCCACCTCAGCTCTCTCCTGGATACTATTTGCATGGGATATCTATTTCCGTACTTTCACTTTCAACGTATTTGTATCTTTGGATCTAAAGTAAGTCTCATAGATAACATACAGTTGGAGCATGCTTTTTTATACATTCTGCCGAACTCTGCCTTTTAATTACAAAGTTCAACATTTACATTTAAATAATTTCTGACAAGGAATGACTTCTGCCATTTTGCTATTTGTTTTCTGTATGTCTCATTTTTTGTTTCTCATTTCCTCCATTACTGCCTTCTTTTGTGTCTGATTTTTTTTGTAGTGTGTCATTTTGATTCCCTTCTTTCCTTCTCCATTTATTTTTTAGGTATTTTCTTAGTGGCTACCTTGAGTATTACAAGTAACATTTTGAACTTTTAATAACCTAGCTTGAATTAATACCAACTTAGTTTCAATATTATACAAAAACTTTGCATCTATACATCTCTATCCCTCCCCCTTTTACATTGTTACACATTGTGCACCAATTAGATTTATAATTACTATTTTATTCCTTTGTCTTTTAAATCATACCAGAAAAAAGGAGGAGCTAAAAACCAAAAAATACAGTAATATTGGCTTTTATATTTACCTATGTAGTTACCATTACCTTTCTTTATTTCTTCATATGGCTTCAAGTTACTGTCTAGTGTCCTATCATTTCAGCCCAAAGGACTCCCTTTAGCATTTCTTGTAGGGCAGGTCTACTAGTGCCAAACTCCTCCAGCTTTTGTTTATCTTGGAATGTCATAACCTCTCATTTTTCAGAGATAGTTTTGCTGGATACAGAATTCTCTCAGTATTTTTATACGTGCCATTCCACTGCCTTCTGAAAGGAAATCAGCTGTCAGTCTCGAGTCTTACTGAGGATCTCTTGTATATAATGGGTCATGCCTGTTTTGTTGCTTTCAAGATTCTCTTTCAACAATTTGACTATATAATGTGTCTCAGTGTAGATTTCTCTTGAGTTTATCCTTTCTGGTGTTCATGGAGCTTCTTAAGCTGTGTAGACTCGTATCTTTCCCCAAATTTGGGAAGTTTTCGACCTTTTTTTTTTTTTCAAATATGCTTTCTGTCCTCTCTCTCCTCTGCCTGAGACTCCATAATGCACATATTGGTACATCTGATGGTGTCTTATAGGTCTCTTAGGCTTTGTTCATTTTTCTTCATTCTTTTCTGTTTCTGCTCCTCAGACTGAATAACCTCAATTCATTTATCAAGTTGTTTTATTGTTTCTTCAGTCTTCTCAAATCTGCTGTTGTACCCATCTAGTAAATTTTTCATTTCTGTTATCATACTTTTTGGCTCCAGAATTTGTTCCGTTCCTTTTTAAATAATTTCTTTTTTTTTTAACTGATATTCTCTGCCTGGCAAGACAGTGCTTTCCTAGTTCCCTTTAATTCTTTTCTCATGGTTTCCTATAGATCATAAGCATATTTAGGACTGTTAATTTAAATTATTTATCTAGTAAGTCCATCTCTTGGGCTTCCCCAGGGATAGTTTCTATTAATTTTCTTTTTTTTTTTAATGAATGAGCCTTACTTTGTTTCTTTACATACCTCATATTCCTTGATGAAAATTGAGTATTTTCAGTATCATGTGGCAACTATGAAAATCAGATTCTGCCCCCTCTCTGGGGCCTGTTGATGCTGCTTATTGTGGGTTTACTGTTTGCTTGTTTAGTGACTTCTCTAAACTCATTTTGTAAAGTCTGTATTATTGTTTGCTGCCACTGAAATCTGTGTTCTATTAGCTTAGTAATCAGCTAGTGTTTTGAATTTCTTAAAGGCTTGAAGAGAAAAGGAAAAAAAAATACTCTTCCAATCTTTGCACGTTGGTTCTATGTTAGAGGACTTTTCAACACTTAGCCAGGCCATTTACAACCCTTCCTTAGTCTTCACTTCCTGCTCATGAAGAACTTGAAGGCCAGCCAGAGGAAAAAGCTTAGGGTCTTCTCATTCCTTTTCTGTGCATGTATCCAGTCCTGGCATGTGTTAGGCATTTTTTTTCCCTGATTCTGTGGTATGTGCAGCTTTTTTAAAGCCTTTATTTCCCTGTATATCTCCTTATCCAACTTCTTTCTTCCCAGGCGTTCAGTCTCTATATTGCTTGTCCAATTATTGTCTCTTACTCCAGGCTGCTAAAGCCAGTAGTTGTGCCTTCAAATGCTTTTGGCAAAAGCTACCCCAGCCATACAGATGCTCCCAGTCAGACAAAACAGAGACAGGCCCTTGCACCAGTCCTTCAGTGAGCAGCCATACAGGCCAAATTCTTTGAGAACAATTCTTTATATCCTCTGGCATTAGAAAACTGTACTAGGAGTACAGGCTTCTATCTTCACAGCCACCATCAATCTGGGTGTGAGGGACAGTAGGAAGGCAATTTAAAATATCACAGTGCTCTCTTAACCCAAAGCAGAAGCATCGTTCTTCACCAAGTCTTTCCTTGGTTGTTCAAAAGTTTTTGTTTTGTTTTGTCTTGTTTTTTACTAAACACCAGAGTTCTGTAAAAGTTGACTGACAGTTTTTTGCCAGTTTATTAGTTGCTTTTACGAAGGGACAGAGCTCTGGAGTTCTCTACTCTGTCATTTTCAGTTATGTCCTATTGTTGCCATCTATGGACTTCTGGGTCACTGCCTTTCATTCAGCGATGATCTTAGCTTCTGATTCACTGTCACTCTCTCCAACTTTATTCCTTTCTTAATTTTTGGAGATTTTCATATACATGTTATAGTGACACTTCCATCATGCGGGTCTCTCAGTTCCTTGAACTCCTCTCTTCCAAAGATCTCCTCTATCCTATCTCAGCCATTCACTCCATATCCTAAACTTTAATATTAGAATCCCTCCAAAGTGTCAATCTTACATATCCACTGTCAACTGTGTCCTTTATGCTGCTGGCCAATCATACTCTATTTCTCTTGTCCATTCACGCTCCCACTCTCCTATACAACTATTTCTTACCTTCTCTCCTATGTTCCAATATTTCCTCTCTCATCCTCTCTCTCAGCTGATAACCTCACTTTCTATTTCAGCAAGAAAACTGGAGCAATCAATAGGACTTCTACAAACTCTCACCATCAGATCTACCCACCTACCAACAAAACTGTACCTATATATGCTATCTTTCCACCTGTTGTTACAGATGAACTCTCTATGCTCCTATTTAAAGGTCATCCATCACTTATACCATAAACTTCCTACTTAGGAACACTACCTCAATAATTCTTCTCCTCTCTCTCCTATGAGTTTTCCTCCTTTCTATTCAATAATTCCCATCAGCATATAAACATATTCTCTCTCCCATCTTCATAATACAAACTCTCGTGAGCTCACTTCCCCTTCCAGCTACCACTCCATCTGCCTGTGCCTCTTTGTAGCAACTCCTTTTTACAGTTGTCTGTTCTCATTATCTCCAATTCTGCCCTCTCCATTCTCTCATAACACTAACCCAACTCAAACCAAAATGGCTGGTTTTGATCTCCCTGCTGATAAACCCAGGGACAATTTTTCAGTCCTCATCTGAAATGACCTATCAGGGACATTTAACAGAACTGATCATTCCTTTCTCCATTAGCTTCCAAGATGCTATATTCTTTTTGTTTTCCTCTTACCTTATATACCTCTTCTTTCTATACCTCCTTTGCTGGTTCTTCCTCTTCTCCCATGCCCTTTATCATCAGAACACCCCAAGGCTCAATCCTTGGTTCCCTTCTCTTATTTCTTTATATCCAACTTGGTGGTTTCATCCAGTATCACAACTTTAAATATCATCTATGTGCTTCTGACACCCACATTTCTATTTCTAGCATTATCATTTCTGCTGAAAACCACATCCGTATATCCAACATCCCCACTCGGATATCTGGATCTCTAACAGACAAACTTAACATGCCCAAAATTGAATTCCTGACTCCTACTCACAGCATCCAAACCCATTCTACCTAAAATTTACCCTATCTCAGTTGATGATAAAACCATCTTTTTAGCTGCTCAGTCCAAAAAAAATTTAGGATAGCCCTTAACTCTACTTTCTCACATTCTGTATCTAATCAATCAGCAAATACTACTGGCTGTACCTTCAAAATGTATTCAGAACCTCATCAACTCCCACTACTACCATAACCATATTGATCCTTTGAAAATCAAAGTCAGAAGTGCATGCACACTTTTTCTCTCTCTTGTCTCTTACACACTTACACACACACACACACACACACACTACTCATATCATTACCCTCAGACGTGGCTACTAAAGGAATTCCTTACTCTGATGGTTAGTAATTACTGGGGAAAAAAACTGAAGTATTCGTCTGCCTTTCCAGTGGGAACTATATTTCAGGATAACCAAACAAACTAAGCTGGTAAGGGACAACTGATGGCTAATAAATGTAGAGGGTATGATAAAACTAGTGAATCAACAATTAGGAACTCTGAAAAAAATAAGTGACTCAGGAAAGGATCATCTATGTATTCTAAATCACTTAATGTAAAGTGGATGAAAAACTGGATATTAATATGGTACCAAAGTATCAATCTGCAGATAACTTGCTACTGACAAGGCAAGGAAAAGTCACAGAGGGATTAAACTGTCATCAACTTACCGGAACATTAGAAGTCAGGCAGATACTAGATGCTATACAACATGAAACGTGTAACACAACCTATTAAGTATTTTTGCCATTAAATATTTTACCTGAACATAGTCAAACGTTTAGCCCTAAATCTAAGCATATAAAAAGACAGGGGACAAAGAACAAATTAAACCAACCATAAAAAAGCAATTAGATAAATCCAAAAGATAGAGCCTCCTATGGGAATGGTCTCTTCCACAACTCAGTGCTATTAAAGGAAGGGGTGGGGGACATTATTCTAAATTAAGAGACTGACAAATCCTAATAATCAAATACAATGTGGGGTCTTTGACTGGGTCATCATTTGAACAAACCAGGTGTAAAATGCCTTTGGGGACAATTTGGAAAAATCTAAATATGATCTGAGATTATTATATGATAGCAATCTAATTAGGTATGAAATTAGTATCACGGATGTATAGGAAATGTCCTTACTTCTAAAAAGTACAAACTAATGTATTTAGAAGTAAATGTTAATGATATCTGTAATATACATTAATACTTCCAAAAAAGTATACCAACATGTTAATGAACATCCTCCTAGGTGATGGGGTTATGGGTATTCACACAATTCACTCTCCTATATGTTTGAAAATGTTCATAATAAAATTAAAAAGTAAAAAATAAAATGAAAAAACTAAGTCAGATCATATCATTTTCCTACTGAAAACCTCCACTGGCTTCACCCAGCATCAAAGCCAAAAACCTTGCACTGGCTCTATATGATCTGGTCCATCATCTCTGACCTCATCCTCTACCACTCTCCCACTCAATCGCTCTGATCCAGCCACACTGGCCTCCTTGCTGTTGTTCTTCAACAAATCAAGCATGCTCATACCTTTGCATTGCCTGTTCTCTTTGCCTATTCTTTTGCCTGGAGGCTCTTCCACATATGTTTGCAGTTTACATCCTCACATCTTTTCTTTCTTTGCTTAAACAATCTCACCTTTTCAATGAGGTCCACTCTTAGTCCTCTATTTAAAATTTCCATTTACCACTCTGGCACTCCCAATCTTCCCCATCTTTGATCACCTTCTAGTATACCATATAATTTACTTAGAATGTAAGCATTATGAAGGTAAAGATTTCTATTTGTTTACAGATGTAGCCCCAGCACCTAGAACTATCTGGCACATAAGAAGGGCTCAATCAATATTCCTTAAATGAATAAATTTGGGTTATAATAGTGCCTAACTATGGTACCACCACTATTACTACTATTACTGTGTTTTGAATCCAGAAATAAAGGTGCCAAGACAACTCCAGTCAAGTTTGTCTTTTGGTACCTCACACTGTCTAGTACCACTTTTTTCCTGTCTTTGTGCTGACCTTCATGCTGTCCCTAAACCCTCTACTGAAGCAATCCCTGTAAGGGGAATTGAACAGATATGCCTGCCCCATTTTCCAAAGCGGTCATGTATCCTAAAACTGTTTACATCCCCACCAGTCTTCCAAGTCAAAACACCCAGTACAGCTGATCACAGGTTGAAACTAGAATAAAATTACTCTCATTGATTTCACAGCAGAAATAATTAGCTTTGCCTAGAAGTCTCAGCAGTAAGGAAAAAAAATAATAGAAGCCTGTTAATCCAAATAATTCCCAACTGGTGAAAATATGGGTTGTGGTCAAGGGGAGTAAACATTTTCAGGTAGTGATGCGAAGAGGGAAGGGTGGAGTTCAGTAAGGGAGCAATACACAGGGTAACCATACATGCCTAGGGGCCAATTCCCTAATTACATGCCCTGAGCAGTTCTTGATTTTCATGGCTTTCCTTACTTTACATCCCCAGACCACAATTATCTAAACTCTCAGACATTTCTTTTTTTCCCCTACCCTCAGTGGTTGTTAAGACTGCAGGTTCTCAAAACAAGATGGCTCACGCAATAGAAATAAAAGATGGTGTTATAACAGCAATACGAGGGTTACTCTTTCCAACAATAGGTTATTTCTAAGTCAAATGTTTCTTGGTTGGGTATTTCTTATATAAGAAAAGGGATCATGCTAACATTGGTCAAACCCCTAGGGATATTTTAATTCAGCTACCATTATGAGGAATATTTTCATACAAAAATTTACTTCTAAAACTCATATTCAACTATATCAACAATATTTGCTATTATGCAGCAGGTCATCATCATTCACTGCAATATGCTCTGAAACCCTCAGTCTCCAAATCCCTAACTATATTCTAATTAATCATGCCCAAGTTAAATTTCAGCTACCCTGTTACTTCAGTAGTTGGCTTCATGTTCTCAAACCCAAAACAATCATGGTGCCTCTTAAAATGTGATGAACTACTTGAACTTCTCTTTCTCTGAACTAAGAGTGGACTCCTTGGCTGCCAGCAGGAATGGAAATAGCTGTTATCACTAATTTTTGAACAAAGGTGAAGTGTTCTTGTCCCAAAACTCTCCCGTGTATCTTGTTTGGTATTGAAAATCTATAAGCTTTTAGTCTGATCTGATTCCTCTTCTGGAGCATTCCAGAGAAATGGAAAACAGAAGATAAGTAGAGGCAGTAGGTGGTATATATTTGATAATCCTAAAAAGAAACTGTCTTACTATCCAAAGGACAGAAATAGACACTCTTTACCAGAAGTATCCCCAGTGCCTATCAAAGCAGCAGTATACCATAAAAACTCAATAAATGAGCATTTCTTTACTAGTCAAGTATCCCAGGCAGGTAGACATATTAGGAAAGCTATAACAAAAGGACAACAGAGGCCTCCATGCTACCAAGAGAGATATCTTCCTAAAATGCATTATCACTCATTTGTAATAATTAGTGAACATTTACTATAGGCTAAGTAATAAATTAATCCAGAGAAATCAGTAAAACATAGACCCTATCCTAAATGGCTCACAATCTGGCAAAGGAGAAAGCCAGTTTATTCTAATACAACCTGATAAGTGCTAGAAGTCTCCATCAAGTTTTGTAAGAACAGAGTTTAAGAAGTGACTAATTCTGCATGGGTGAAGTGTCAGCCAAGACTTTACAGAGCAAGTAGCACCTGCTCTTAAAAGAATAAACAGGAGTTCACAAGACGAAGAAAGGACAGGTGAGAGGGGGTAGGTAAGAACAGTTTTCTAGTTGTAAGGAACTGCAACATGTAAACAGAGGTCTGTCTATACATAGCAATGCCCATACCTAAGTTCAGGAAAAGGCTAATAATTTAATATGACTAGAGTATTAGGTCTGAGGGGAAAAAATCACTAAAGATGAGGCTGGAAAGAAAGAATGGGGCTAGACTGTGAAGAGCCTTTTCTGTCACATTGAGAAGTTTGGATTTCATCTTGCAGGCAGAGGTTTTTAAGCAACGTGTCAATTAGATCTTGTTTAGAATGTAACAGCAGTAATAATATGAAAGACAGATCAAAAAGGAAATAATGAGTGGCATAGATTTGTAACTACTGTAGTGATTTCAGTGAAAAATGATGTGAGATATGCCTCAAGAATTTATTCACATCCATAAAAAATTTCAATGGTACCTATCTATTAAAGTCTAACTCAACACAGTATTCAAGGTCCTTGACGGGTCCTTGACGATCTAAAGTGTGCCTACCTTTCCAACTTCACTTTCTGTCCCTTCTTTTTGCCACATCTTACAATCCAGCCACATCAGACTATGCACCATTTCTTCAATCAGTTATGAACATGCATACTGCCATGTCTTCACTCACAAGCTATTTGTTACTTCTGCACAGACAAGTCTCAACAAACTCCTACTCATCCTTCAAGGACAAGGTTTAAAAAAGGTTATATCTGTAAAGTCTTCCCAGACTCCATCTCTCCCAAGGCAAAAATTTATTATGCTTTCTTCCAGGCTTTCACATCACAACATTCATACCACTAACATAGTACTTATCACATCACATTATTAGTTATCTATTTATCTATCCCCTCTGCTAGAATGGCTGAGCTGAAACCAATCATTTACAAATAAAATTCAAATTAAATTATATAATTAAAATCATGAAATTAACCTATATATACATATATTTATATACACATACATATATATATACACATTTTTTTTTACCTGGTAAAACTTGAATTTGAACCCAAGAATATGACACAGTGTTTGCGGTTCACACATACTCATGTAAGATTCTAATAAAGATATAAAGAAGTCATCGTGTTCCGGCCTGCATTCAAACACTTCTAAAATGACATCCAGAACTCTATTGGGATCCAGATTAAAGCATCCTGCGACAAATGAGATATACACAAATTCAAAAGTGATTATACATCATTTCTAGTAAAGTCATTAACTTTCAGGGACAACTTACATAACAAAATGAAAATGTTTTCAGAAACAACTTCTTCTACAAGTTTGCTTCCCCTGCCCCAAAGGGAAATCTTCATAATTTTCAAGGTCATCAAGTCCACTCCCCACATTTTACAAATGAGAAATGTGACCTGCTCAGGATTACAAAATGGGTTAATGACAAGGCTCAGGCTGGAGCCCAGGACCTGTGACACTAAGTCAACCGAACTTTCTTTTATGCCACACTATCTTATCAGTTCTTGATTACTCAAGGCTAGTGAAAGAGTTTCACATTTTTAATTCTTAGCAAAATTTGAAAATCAATCAATGCATTTTAGAAGATGGGCAACTAAAGGGGCTTTTTTAAACTGATTTATGCAGAAATAGTTGCAATGTTAAACAACTTAAAAATTCAGGTTCATGAAAGTAGACCATCATTTTTAGAATCGCTTTTTAGTTTATCTTACATATACAACAGAGCTACAAAATATAATTGTACCACTGATTTATATTTAGTTTTTGGCAGCATTCTAAAGGAAAACAGGTATACTACTGATAGAAAAGAAATGAGAGAATACCAAGGAGTTGGGGACAAAACATAAGCAAAGAGAGGAAAGAAAACAGATAATCTAGGTAGAGCAGGAACAGGAAGGGAAAGAAGCACTGAATAGGTGCTGATAGCTACTTATCCTTGCTAATCTCCTAGGGTAAGTTAAAAAGGGCCAACAGACATGAATTTAATAAACATTTCTATCAGCCACCCTATTATTACATCTATTTCCACTCAGCTTCAGCTGTTACCATAATTATATTATAGCAAGTCACACCATATGTGCATTTATGAGAATGCAACCATTTACACAGAGCAAACAAACAAAAGAGAAATAATTTAATGATGTAGGCAATTCCACTCATCATTCTCTAAATACAGTGTATGCTTATGACCCAGAGTGAGCATATCAATCTGCTGTTCCTTCAGTTTGTATCAGTTCCCTTGTGCCTTGTGCATCAAGCTGAATGGAATTCTAGTATTTTTAATTATATATTTTTCATTAGACATGGTCCCTAACTGCAGGCTAACCACTTCATTTGGGGCAAGTAAATAAACACTGATTTCTTCTAATGCTAGAGAAAAAAAGAACTGTGTTGAACTTAGGTAGAAACATTAGGTCTAAACATTATACCTATGGTGACTCGGGGGATTTTTCAAAGAAAATTATTATAAAACCTGTTAGCGATTTCCAGAGTTAATTTTATTATTTGCCACACTTAAGTATATTAAATGCTATAAAACTAATGTCTAATTCGTAGAATATTAGCAATCACTTAGAAAACCAGACTCTCCAAATATAGAAGTATTTCTTCTATGAAATCCAAAGTTAAGAACACATTTTCTTCCACTTCTCATACTAAGAAAATAAAGGACCAACACTGTGATCATCTCTTACTGAAAAGAGCTCCAGACTTTTACAAATTCTCCAGAGATGTTTACCCAAAGTTCTAGGAAGAAAACTTCTAAATATTTTTGTCTCTCCTTGTACCCCCAAAAAGTATGGCCTATGAATGTACAAGTGACTCCAAGACAGCAACTGGAATTTTTTAATGCTGCTGGTGGAAATATAAAACTGTACGACTACTTTGTAAAACTGGCAGTTTCCTCAAAAGCTAAATTTACAACTACCATATGACCCAGCCATTTCACTCCTAAGTATTTACTGCAGGAGAAATAAATGTCTATGTCCACACAAAGACTTGTATACAAATATTCATAGCAGCTTTATTTATAACAGAACACTCAAATATCCATCAACACATGAATGGATTAACAAATTGTAATATAGTATAACTGTAGAATGTACAATGGAATACTATTCAGCAATAACAAGGAAAGAACTTTTAATACAAGCAACAACATTGATGAGCCACAAAATAATTATGCTGAATGAAGCAAGCCAGACCAAAAAAGAATACTGACTATATGATTCCATTTATAAAAGAAGTATAGGAAATGCAAAATAATCTATAGTTTAGAAAGATCAATGGTTACCTGGGGAGGAGGAAAGAGGGAGTGGGAGTGAAGGGGGATGAACTACAAGGGGGCAAGAGGAAATCTGGGGGGGAGTGACAGAGATGTGCATTATCTAGACGGTGGTGATGTTTTCACAGGTGTATACATATATTAAAACTCAACTGTACACTTTAAATATGCGCATTTTACTGCATGTCAATTATACCTGAATAAAGCTTTAAAAAAAAGCCTCCAAACTGCTGTAACACTGATAATAGATTATGGAATTACAGTCTAGCGAATTTTTCAACCTTAAAACTGCTCCTACATTTATATTTTAAAATAAAAAACTGAATCACTAAATAAAAATGAATAATGCTCTATTCTATCAGAGAGGACAAAAGATACATTGAATATAATTTTGAAAAAAAAATGGCTAGCTTATAATTACCCCTTAAGCTACATACAGAAAACTTGTGACAAGGACTAGAACAGCAACATGTTACATGGAAATACTGTGTTTCATTAACATTGCTTTAAAAAGTTTGTATTTCTAATATGTTACAATACGAACCACTGACATGTTCTGTTTAACAGCATTACTCCATGAAGGCTATTTTATCAGTGATTTGTACTATCAACTAACTACCAATTTCTTTCTAGAGGCAATTTAAGGTAGGAATCTAGAAGACGTATGCACTTTTATTTATAACAGATAACAACCTTTCCATCTTTCACAAAAGAAAAGCTGGCTTATGAATTTTGTATTAAATATCTCAGGTGTCATAAGTTAGTCCAATCAATTGGAATGACCTTAGCTACATAATGTGGAAAAAGTAACCAAATCAAGGGTTTAGAAAATCATTTTTAAAACCTTAGAGATTTGCCAAATAACAGTTAAGCTATTTCATATACAATGAAATTCTAGTAAAAGTAAGCTTGAAATGTCCAAAATATCTTTTTTCCCTAATGGCAGCCCATGACAGAACATCTTAGAAAAGCTTTTGTCCAGTCCAAGCACTGATACTCATGTGATCTTGAGACAGATCATAAGTCTAGCTCCGTACTTCTACCACCAGCTACATTAAGGAATATATACACACGTATGCCTTTTGAGGAACAGTAAATCATATTTGAAGTGGAAAATTTTTTAAATGGCAGACCTGTAATGGCCATGGATTCATTCTTTCATTAAATTAACATTAAATAACTATCCACTATGTGCTAGGTGCTTGTGATACAGCGATTAACAAAATGCCTTTCTTACTCTTAAGGAGAGTTCATACTTTTTTTGGATGATACATCTTTGAAGAAATGCACTGAAAAGTAACTGAAGTTTCCCCAAAGATACTCAAGATGGCCAGTATATTAGAGTAAGTGATTTCAACTGGAGGCAAAAAATATGATTAAAGTGACAATGGTTTGAGATTCTCAGAAAAAAAAAAAAGACCAAGATAATACTATAAACATGACCAGGACAGATGTTCAGCCTGTACATTCAGAAAACAGAATGATAGCTTCCATAATCATGTTCCTAAAGAATGAACCTTGCAAGAGAAAAATCATGTTTTGAATAAAAGGACATGATCTAGCATGTAGAATTACTTTAGGAACAGACTATGATATGGTCCAAATGTTTTTTGTCCCCCTCCATCCATGTTGAAATTCTAATACTCAATGTGATGGTATTAGGAGGTGACTAGGTCATGAGCAGAGCTCTCACGAATCAGATTAATGCCCTTAAAATTGAGACCTCCCTTGCCCCTTCCACCATGTGAGGATATAGCAAGTCAGCAGTCTGCAACCTGGAAAAGGGCCTTCACGAGAACCCACTATACTGGCACCCTGATCTTGGATTTCTAGCCCCCAGAAATGTGAGGATTACATTTCTGTTATTTATAAACCTCCAGTCTGTGGTATTTTGTTATAGAAGCCCAAATGGACTAAAACGGGCTAATAAAAACTTATGCTAGACTATTCGCAAAAAAACTGTACATCTCAAGACAAGAACCACCAGAGAACCAAGATGCAGAGAAATGCACCCAACAAAATAAAAGTGTAGTTGTAAAAAAAACCCAAAAACCTATGCTTAAGAACACCAACTGCTATCTTCTTTTTCATAGTAAAGATAAACAACTTCTTGACTAGTGTACAGTAAAAAAAACTTCAAAAAAGCAAAACATTAGGTACAGGAAGCCATCAACTGCCTTCCCCTTCCAAGAGATAGGAGAGAGCTGACACAATAAGATGCTCCAAGGTTTAAGGGCTCTTATGTCCAGACTGATTCAAAGATAAAACACTAAGTACACTCAAGATAATGTAGTCAAGGGGGTTAAATGTCCCACCATCTGTCCAAGAATAAGATCATCTGACTTGGAGTTTCATTTGGTTTTTAATGTTTCTCTGGTCACTTAACAAGCAACCAAGAGGATTTGTGAGACAGGAAGGAGGAAAGACTTTTCACCCCACCCTTCACCATCCCCAGCCAAATCTGTGACCTTGGACACCAGGCAACAAGTGAAGGTCCTGAGGTTTGTTGAAGAGGGCTTTGATTCTGGGTGAGAAGGAAAGGGTCAGAGAGCCAAGGCCAAAAAGATCCTGGACCACTAAACCCGAAAAGCAGGAAGAAGCACTGTCATTTTCCAGAACTAAAGACGAGTAAGCTAGCTTTATGACTAATTTTCAGCCAGAACTTTCAATTTAGAGCAAGGATCAGCATAATACGGCCCGTGGGTCAAATCCATTTGGTTTTTATAAATAAAGTTGTACTACAACACAGACACACTTGTTTATTTACATATTGTCCATGGCTGCTTTCACACTACAATGGCAAAACTGACTAGTTGTAACAAAAACCATATAACCCACAAAGGAAAAAAAATATTTACTCTCTCACTCTTTACAGAAAAAGTTTGCTGACCACTGATTTTTAAGAAAGGAAAGGAAAGAACACTTAGCTATTACTTTCTTCGAAGGGCATTCAGAAGAGTAGAGTGCTTATAGTTTGGTTCAGCAATCAAAGGACTCCATCTCTGATTATCTTTTCCTCTAATTTCTAAAAGATGCCTTTTGCCATCTCAATGCAGGGATCATTTGTGTGTTGTCTATGAATTGGCAGCTCAAGAGCCTAATAATCACTATGCATGCCTATTAAGTTTTTCAAACTCAGTGTCCGACTTGACATCACAACCACCAGGCAGAATCATATGGTTCTTCTTCCTTGCTTGCTTACTTGCTTGCAGTAAACAGCCCCAGGCTATCTGACAGGATATAAATATTGTTTCTTATATTTAGGACATAAACATTTTCATGTGCCAGAATCTTTAGGGAATAAATGACTATCTACTAATTACAGAATAATAAATAAGGATTTCTCCTGCTCAGACCAAGTACCCTAAAATAAAAGTGTCTCTAAAATGCATGCCTCCCAAGCCAGATATTGGTTCTGCCACTGGCTGGTGAAGGAGATCAGACCTGAGATACCTCTGGATGGGGTACTATCTGTCCAGATTGCTCCTAAAGAGGAAACAGTGAGAATAAACAAGAAGAAATTCATCCAAAGATGCCATGAAAAACAAGATGTTATGTTAGTGAACCACTCTGGCCAGATGAGACAAGGTCTGCGTGAAGTCTGCATTGAGGGGGATTCCAATAAATTCTAATACTGAAAGAGTGAGTACTCACTGGAATTGAAGCCTTAACCTCAACTTTAATGTCAATGAAAAATTCCTTTCTCAGACAACGGAGGAGGGTGTCAGCTAGCCAGAGAGAAACAATGAGCCAGGGAGATGAACTTTCTAAAATCCTCCGTGTCAGGCAAAAGAGCCTATGAATCACTATAAATTCTACAAGAAAGGGAGAAATATTCATTCATTTTTCAACAAGTATTTATTCAGCACCTACATACCAGGAACTGAGGTTAGAAGTACTAGACAAAAACCTTTGTCCTCATGGAATTTACTTATTTTCCAGTGGAGGTGCATAATAAAATACACTGCATATTATACAGTGATAACTGCTCAGAAGAAAAATAGTGAATGATAGGAGTGTTGAGGGGGGTTGCCAGGGAAGGCTGCATCGCAGAGATGACATTTCAGTGCTTCCAGGTTACTCTGTAGTACACCTGATGGACTAGAATAGAGATTCAGCCCCAAAAATAAAATTGTTTACACTCATGAAATATCCATGTGTGTTATGAGCTTGCAACTGTGATTGCCACACTGTTCTTCAGAGACAGTAACATAACCTGTTCTCTATAGGGACAAAGTTCAAGAAAAGAAAGTACATACTGTGTATTTTTCCCAGTTAGGTAAAATCATACCTTCAAGAAAATTCCTCTTTGAAATATTCCCAAAACAACAAAGGACTAAAAAGGTATAAACTCCCAAGGACAAAAAAAATAGAATAAGGACAGAGAAGAGATATCAACAAATAGGCAGATAAACTTTAAAAAAAATTTGAGAACCTTACAAAGTGCAGAATTTTTATGTGGGGAAC
The DNA here is from genome assembly GCF_048564905.1 of Vicugna pacos. Taxonomy (NCBI): domain Eukaryota; kingdom Metazoa; phylum Chordata; class Mammalia; order Artiodactyla; family Camelidae; genus Vicugna; species Vicugna pacos. Next base: position 86,244,181 of record NC_133023.1, read on the forward strand.
ACCACCTTGAGACCACATGGCAGGATATAAGGAAAGACAAACCTATAGCAAGGCAGTACTGACAAACGTCTCAAACTAGATCAGAAATGCTGCAGGAAAAATGCAGCGCCTACCCTGGAAAGAACTGAAAGGAAACCCTACAGGAGGATTTTTTTTAAATAGGTCACAGTCACACAGGTAAGCAACAGCCCTGCATGCTTAGGGGGCTGCCAGTCTGGTATTAAACTGATAATGGGAGGAAGTAGCAAAGAGAGTAAATCAGCTGCCAGAACTAGACTTACTTCAAAAAGAAAAAAGGGTACATTTAAACTAAAAGCTCCTTACCTCTATACCTGTCGGCCACCAAAAGCATAAGCTAAAAACAAAGATAATTGTAGTAAACCTCGTTTTACCTGGGTCCCTATACATAGCACTGGAGGAAGGGGATAAGGATTGGGACACTTTCTCTCTCTTAGTCATAGATATATTTCAAAAACAGAGGAAGAACTAAAAAGTTGAGCATAAGCATCCCTGAAAATACAACCAGTGAAGCAGAAAATATGACTTCTCCAGCAGGTCTCAAAACTTAAGGCATCTAGGTGTTGTAAAATCTTCCCCGAGACAGTACACGTAACAAAGAGCAAAAGTTCTTTCCATTCTTGAAAAATCAGGAGTACTCTATCTACCACTCATTCTTCCCTTCTATAGAAGCCAACTATTTCGTCCAAATGCTGAATAAAAATAAAAAGAATAATGCTAAAGAAATTCTATTTAAAAGGTAGGGAAAATAACACTTTCCTATTTGTTACACATTTATAACATCTGCTGGACTTACCTTAACAGACTGTTGTAAAGATAAAATAAGATGTGTTATCAAAGTTGGTTGATATTTTTAAAATCAAGTTCAAAAGAACTAAACATCTCCACATTTCAAGAGTTCACCAAAGATTTTTAAAGTTTTAAAGTTTCACATTTACTTATTTTCTGCCCTCCATAAAATTATTGAGATATACTCAAAAATTAAAGATAGAAATAATAGAGAGCAGAAATTAATACAAACACAAAGATAATAGTGACAAAAAGATTTCTTATAAATATAAACCTAAATTTTATTATTACTGATAAAATCTTACAAGTACAAGCTGGACACTGCTCTCATTTCCTAATTTAAAAAAAACCTATAGGTAATGCACTAATTTTGTCTTCATGGATATTCATCAACAGTTTAAAAAACTTATCTTATTAATACACACTATATATAAATATGTCTTACCTATTAAAGATTTGATATTTTCTAAAATTAAATCACTAGTAATATTTCCAGATAAATCTTGCCCCAATTCAGCAATCAGCTTGGCATAACCTTCATTCTCTTCTCTTAACAAATTGAATTTTTGCTGTTTATAACTGAAATTAGATAAACATCATAAAGCAAATAAAATTAATTTCAATTAACAAGCTTGCATAAGAGTAATGTATTCTTCTCATTGAATTTTCTTATCTCTCTTATATAAAACATTCATAAGAACAGTTGTTGAAAGTTTACCTCTTTGTGAATCTTTTAGGATAGAAAATAACAGTGATTCATAAGAGACACCTCAATGTTAATTATACAGGGAAAACCAGCTACACAAGGAAGGGATATTGCTAATCTCAAGGAAAAAAATATACCCCTATTTCTATCACTGACAAGAATATACCCTAGAGTAAAGCCATAGTTGTAAATTATTTTATTGGTAGTAATAAAAGCATTAAATATTATTTTTAACTTCTAATATGGAAAAATATTAACATTCAAACAGGTAAAGTTCACTGCTGACTCAATAACCATAGGCTACTCTTAAAAGGAAAAAACACAAGACACATGCTAATAGCAACAAAATAATCTTCAAAAAGGCCTTTAGAAATTTCTATTATTCAACAAGAGAATGAAAAAACATACTCAGATACTTGATCTGCAACATAAATATACATGTACTTACAAGAGTTTTGTCTTGATTTTAACTGATTTTTGATTGAATTGCTGTGATTGTTTGATAAGCCCTAACGATTCCAATGTTTCTGGATCCAAGCGTTCCTTTAGAACTGTGTCTGAAACTAAATACTGTATTAAAAAATATTAAAGGCCATTTATTCCTTAGCATTCCAACTATGCATCCACAATCTTAAACACACTCAAAATAATTTTCCCAAATAAGAATATTAAAAATGCATTTTATACACACAATCAACAATTTATAATTTATAAAATGACTTGGAACTTCAATTTAACCAAAATGATGACTCCAGATATTGAAAAAATGTTAACAGACAGCTCTTCAAAAAACATTCACTAAAAATTATATGAATGCTATACACAAGAACAACAGATGAAATTCTGATTAAAACTGAGTCTGTCAACTGAATTTTCTTTACGGCAATACAGTACTTCAATCTTCTTTGGTTTCTACTGTTTAAGTCAAATTCTAGTGCAGCAAAGACAAGGACATTCCTCCAGGTCTGAGTAATGGCATTTCTCCTTGGTTCTAAGTTCATGAACATAAAATCGTTTACTAGACAATGATTATCACAAGTTCTAGAATTTATTATTTTTAAATTACCTCCATTCTTTTTCTCCTTGCCTAATAGTTTACAAAAAACTGTTCAGTTTAAAAACTCTTCACATCATTTCTACTCATTTAATAGGTGCTTACCTTTTACCTTTTCCTTAGTTAGGAACTTACTAGGTCAGGAATATCACCAAAGGTTTTATATGTACAGATAGTTTAAGTGATATGGTAGCATGTTTATTTCACAGAAATAATTAGCATGTCTAATTTTACAAAGCACTACATCTCAAACCCCAAATCTCACCTTATAACGAATAGTCAACTGAATGTTACGATCCTCCTCCATTAACATGATTAACTAATTATTAATCATGCCATCTAAAATTTATAATCAGAAAGTATTTTTTAAAACTTACCAAACATGCTAATACCAATTGTGTAAAATAGTCTCTCTTGCTTTTTTCTTCTAAACAATTTGTCTCAATATCTACAGTGATAAAGAAGGAAAAAACAAAGATGAAAGTTGATTGTTTTTTCTGGACTCCAGAACTACAGTAAGATACCTATTTTCTTCAAAACTAGGTAATTTTAAAATGCCTCATCTGAATTTGGGGGAAATAATTTTAACCTATGAATAGCATAAGCTGTCCTTCATATGCATAGGAATACTTAGAATTAATTTCTCCTGATATTGGAGACTGACCTTGTGACCAATATCATATCCACAAAATGGTAAGTCAATTACACAGGAGCTACGTACTATGCACTGGAAGCAACAAAGCTTCCAAAAATTATTGTTTTCAAAAATGGAAACATTCAAGCAAGCTTTAAATGACCACATGGCAGAGATGCTTAGGTGGAGAGTTGAACTGGGTGACAACAGCGCTCTCTTCTAACATTAAAGATACTATTAATCATGAAGATCAAATCCTTGACTTTGGCCACCCTGGTACCATGCACCATGTTCTAACTAAGCTACCTGGCCATCAACTTTATGAAGACACTATTAAAAGACATTTTTAACAACCTACTTTGAATTACAATTCTAGTCAGCAAATAAAAACTCAGCCAAGATTTTCATTTTCTTCCTAATGAAATACTAAAAAAAAAAAAACCTGAGACCTCTTTGAGTTTCAGTAAATTATTCAGAAAATTTGTCAACAATTTACTGATCTAAAGTATGGAGGAAATAAAACAATTAGTTCTAAATGCCAAGCATCAAAAACTTCAACCAGGACTGGCAGGATTACATAACTGATCTAAGACTATTGCGTTAACTGATTACACACTATTATCCTATTTTTAAGGTCAACTCATTTAGAATGTGCTATGGAAAAAGGCACTGATTTTAGTGATGTAATAAAAACTGTCCCCTAAGAGTTCTAGGGTTCTCTCCAAACAGACATCCTACTACTGCTTTGCTTCCCTTTACTTTCTATTGCCATCACTGAGAATCAAAACAGGAGAGGATTTATCATTAAACACATCCACATTTTCCTGGTCCTTCCCCACTTTCCCTTCTTGGATGGTGCCATTTCCCAATATCCTGGCCACTATAGCTAAGCACTCAGTCAGCTCAAGTGTATTAAGGGAATTTCGGGGTGTAACTCATGCAATGTATTTTACAGTATAATCTCAATCTCTCAGTAAAACTTTTAATCCATGTGCATCTCATCTATCCCTTCCAGGGACTCCTAGTTGTCTCCCTGTTACCTGGTCTTCAGGTCCTTCCTCAGCCTAGAACTTCAAGGATACTAATTTTGAGGAGTCAAGACTAAATTGGGCCTATTCTTTTAATCAACATCTATTTACCCTCCAAGCCCCTACAGTCCCTAAGATCTACCCCCAAGGTCCCGAAGATCAGACAGAGCATTTGGGTAGCTGGTTCATCCTCTTCACATCAAGTCTACTCTCCTATTAGCCATCTGACCTGTTTAAGATACCACCCTCTGGGTTCTGGCCATGTTAGGAAATGTTTAATGGGACCTCAGTAAATTTCTTAGCTGAACTATCTCAATAATCAATATAGGACTCTATTATTCCAATTATGCTTTCCCTGTTTTCCTTATTCTTTTTGTTCTAACTCATGAAACCATTCTAATAAATTCATTCATTATTCCTGACTCCTCAACCCTGAATCAGCACCTAATAAGTTCTCTTTTATTCTCCTCTGATTTTACTAAAAAGCCCTCAGCCGTTTCCAACTCTAGACCCAGTATCACCAACCACGTAACACAGCTCAGAGGTCCCATCAGTGTATCAAGTTACATCAGATTCTCCTTTCAAGTTAATATAGCTCTCAGGCCCCCTCATGCTTAGATGATTAGTCTTTTAAAGGAAATTATCATCTTAACCAGGAAAGTACAGTACTTATTTCTCAAAACTGTTAAAATATTAGAAAGACAACATGATGTAGTAAAAAGATCATGGACTCTAGAACCAAAAGGACCCAGGTTCAAATCCTGCCTTACTAATTGTGCAGCCTTGAAAATCACTTTTCTGAGTTTTTTGATTTTTCTGATCCATACACCTACCTTACAGAAATTGCTATGAGGATTAAAATGAAATTAAATGCTTAACACATAAGATGGTGCTCCAAAATAGCACCTACATTATTATTACTGTTATCATCATCATTATTAGAGATAGCCCACGTTCTTACTTCTATTCTCCTACCTTGGTCTGGGGTCACCCTGGGATCATTTTTTTTCCTGCCAAGGGTAGGGGTGGGTGAGTGAGGGGGCAGGTGAGGGAAATTCCCTTTCCAAGGTTGCTGTCCTAATCTTGATTGTAAAAATGGACTGGATAGGCTAAAAGAAATTTCCCAAGAACAACCAAACATCTTCATGAATTCATGTTACTAGTAAAAAGCAATGACTTGTAACAATAATTCATACTACTAAATAACTCTGAAGGGAAAATATATCCTAATAAAATAAGTCAATAAAAAAAAGAAATTACTAGAACTTACTAGTAAGCTGATAATTGATCATTACCCAAAGAAAGACAAGATATACTCCTGACACTATCAAGGAACAACAGCTTCCACAAAATGGTACCTACGAATCACTCTTTCAGCCTTACAAATTTATAGTAAAAGCAAACAATTTTTTAAATTGAAATTTGTTTCATATTATAGTTATTTGTAACATACTGTAATATCTTTAGTGTCTACTCTAACAATTAAGCATAAAAGGACTTTTTATTGTTGTTGGCATAAATCAATCAATCCAATAGATAGCATGAAGAAATTATCATCCAAACCAGGACAGTTTTAAGATTGAAAGAAGGCACAATTAATAATTACGCCAGGGAAAAACAAAACTGGGACATATGGTCACCCCATCAATGGTCTGCTCTTTTCATTTATCATTCACAATCCATATACATTTTGACCTGTTCCCAACATTACTGCTGTTATAAAATCTTAAATGTCCTGAAGGATCAAGCACTAGGTATTTAGATTTGTTGCAATCAAATTCTGGACTCTCAGTAAGACATTTAAGTAATCTAACTAATTCTAGGAATTAAGATTAGTGAGCTAAAATAATTCATTCCAGTTTGACAAACTCTCAGAGGATGTCTTATTTTAAAGTGAATATTATAACGTCTGGTGATGTTTTCTATTAGATCCAAGTTATAGAAAGCATAAGACTGATGACGAAAACTGTGCTCAAAGATACTTTAATTCAGATTTAAAATCAGAGATATAAATTTGTAATATACATTATTTTTTAAATCCATTCTTCCCATGGAGGGACACTACCTTTTGTTCTAAGTCAAAGAAATATTCCTTTCTTATCTTGCATGAATTCTTACTTATTCTGGACAAATAGAGAAGTTGCTATGTCCAAAGCTGGTTTCTCATCCTCAAAACAAAAGTACTTTTGATTACTTTGGCTCTTCTTGCTCTTTCTAAAATTAAGAAGAATCAAAAGAGTACAATAACAAAGTAAATATCTCTTGAGTATCCTAAGTTTGATATTCTGATATTCATTGATAACCTACACTGAATAATATTAATTATGCAGTTACTAAAACTCAAATAATTCAGACTAACAACTTCAGAAAACTTGCCTTTTTTACTTGAAATGATTTAATTTAGCTCAATTTCATATAAAAAGACATTCTGAAAAACTCAAAAGTATTTGAATTACAAACTAAAACTATTTAAAGCTAGTTTATAAACAGTGATTATACTCACATGACTTATAATACTATCTCCTCTATAAGTAAAAAAATACATATATTCTTGGGGGAAGGGTATAGCTCAGTGGTAGAGCACATGGCTACTAGCATGCACAAGGTTCTGGGTTCAATCTCCAGTACCTCCATTAAAAATAAATAAAAACCTAATTACCCCCCCTCCCCAATAAATAAATACATACATACATACATACATACATAAATATATATATATTCTAGATTTGTAGAAACATTTGTAAAATCCTTAGTTTGAAGAACATTTTATATAAAACAGTACATTAATTTACCAAACAACACCTTTTACAGGTGAAATAAAGGCTTATTAATACCTACCTAATATGCAGAATACATCAGCAAGAATGGAGGGCATATCCTCACGAAACTCCTAATTTAAAAAAACCACAATTATTTATAGTAAATGCCACTAGCAAGTATTATGGTTTCAGAATAACACTCTTTAGTAAAACTTGAAAACTAACAAAACCCTAATACCACTATGTTAACAAATAATAAAATTCTTCAAGTTTCATAATATAGAGTAAACAAAAAGAGGGAGATAATGGTTAGGAAAAAAATGTTTAAATGTCTACCATGAAATAACAATAAAAAATAGAAACTTAAACAAGCACCTTAGGAAATAATAAAGAGCACAAATGAGTAACATTTTTCCCATGAGATTTCATGTTAGAAACCACCGGAATTTGGAGTACCTCACACCTACTTAAACCAAGACTGTTAAAAATGGTACACTTTAAAACTTTAATGTTGTCCTCATGCCTGAGTCAACACTGATCAAAGCAAAAATCACAGAGTTATCGGAAGAACAGAAATCTAAAAAACACAATAACATTTACAAGCTGTTGTCTCATAACTCAAGATTCTCTGAAGACAAAAATAATTGCCAAAACTTGATCTTTATTTTCTTTATGCACTGATGTTTGTAGCCTTTGGAGAAATTGACCCAAAACTTTCCCCTCATTTCTGGATGAAAATTTCAGCATTTATCTTAGATTTGTCTCCTGACTTTCCACTCCTACGCCCAATTTTAGAGCCATCTTCCATTAGTAAGAATCATAGTTCAATTATTACAATTAGTTTGCTGGCACTATAGCAACTCTAAAATTAGCCTAGTTTCATAGACTAAAGGAAAGAAGTATAATTCTAAAGAAAAAACTGGCAACTGTAAGAGATGCAAGATGTGTTTCTGTGCCTAAAGCATGGTACAGTGAGATATGGAACTATGAGAATCTAGCCATGAGAAAGACAACCCAGCAGCAGAAGTATATACATCTATCACTAAGGACTCAAAAGAAAGGGAAGCTAAATAAGAACTAAATACACATTAAGTTCATTTGGACTATTCATTTTCAATAAATGGGAAAAGGATTAGAATCAAATTCCACTAACACACTAAACTCTATACTGATGCCCAATTTACAGAATAAAACAAACTTAACTGTCAACCAGACTTTAGTCTCAAGTTTAAGGGCTACAAACTCTGGCTATGTCTTCTTGAATGTAAGTGCTCAGGCTACTAGAAGACCAGAAACAACACAGCAAGACAAGAGTTTTCAAACATGGAATACTAGTTGTTTAAGAAACAAACTACTCCAACATGAACTAATGTTGTTACTATCAGATAGAGACAGTTTAGGGATAAAAGAAAAACTCACATTGAATCTCTACTGCTCAAATACAACTCAACATGTCGGGGAAAAAAAATCACAACAGCTAAACACAGAAATTCCTTAAGACTATCCTCAGGAAAGCGTAAAAATCATACAAAGGAGATTACCAACCCTAACAGAAAAAGGCTACAGAAGCTTAAAGCAGCACAGGGGAAATTCATACTGATATCAAGAAGTTCTAGGTCCCACCTCAATAATGCTTATTATGAAACCTGTTCTCAACTGGGCAGATAATGTTATTTATACAAGTGTAAAACCCAGCCTAATAATAATAGAACATATTACTTCTAAAAAATGAAACTTAACTACTGATTTACAATAAACATCCTTACAATTTGAAAACTTATCTTTCAATTTAAATACCAAACAATCATGAAAAGTATCTGGTCTGAATCTAAGTTCCCTAATAAATAAAAGAGTGAAACAGAATAACCACTTAAAAGTTAGGGGGAAAAAATCTAGTTATTTTCTAAAACAAACAGTAAACAGATGAAAATTAGCATCAAGTGAATGTTAGAGATATGCAATTTCAATTTAAAATAATTTAATCTTCAATTTTTAAAGTATATTTAATTTCTAAACATAACCACAAACAAAAGAAAATGCTTTCATATGCTTTATTAGGAGAATATTCTAGTCAAATTATTTTTTATAGTAGCCTTTCTTTTGCCCTCCAAGGTTACCTAACATTTTCTGCTCTACTCACAACCAGACAAAAAGATTAAAATATCTTTATTTCTGACTAGCAACAATGGCTTACCAATATTACCTTAAAATATTCACTAATTTTGAATAAAATAAAATGCAAGTTATACACTTCAGAGATCCTTGTACCAAAGGCAAAAAGAAATACAAAATAATTATTAAATTTAAAAACATATATATACTTACACTAATGTCATTAAGAACATTAGACGCCTGTTCATGCTTTAGATTTCCTTTAATGACATGGTATGATAACTCATAAAGAGCTTGCTGGAAATCTGTTGAACATAAAAGAAAACATATAAGGACACAGTCTCTTGAAATGAAGGTAGATCCTCTAGGGGAAGATTTGTTTATCTCCTACTTCTTAGAATTATTATAAACATCAATAATGCTTTTCTCTAGCAGACTTTTTTCTTTTATTTTCACAAAAACACAGTACTTAAAGAGTAGAAAAAAGTTAACCTTGACTCCACCACTATAACTACTGCTTAAGCATTCTCTTCCAACCTCTTTCTGTATGTCTACATATTTTACATACTTGCATTCACAATGCACATCATCTGGTATTCTGATTCCCCCACAAACACTTTTAAAAGCATTTTCTCAACAAAAGTCTCCAAAATTAAATGACTGCATAAAATGCCAACAAGTGAATATAAACCAAATTAACCATTTCTCTCACCAGGAGATTTCACAGATTTTTCTAGCTATATTCAGATTATAGTCAATTTAATCTTAGGGCTGCATTGACAACAGGTAAGGAATAGCAGTAAATATAAAATTTAACTTTTATCCATATCCTAAATTTCATTTTCTCTTCTATTTCCATCAGAATTCAAACTAAAATACATTCTGCCCACTGTATCTGCAGGTTTTGCAACTGCAGATATGGAGGGCCAACTTTATTTGCTGTACTATGCCATTTTATACAAGAGACTTGAAGATCCTTGAATTCTGGTACCCAAGAGGGCCCCTGGAACCAATCCCCTATGGATACTGAGAGAAGACTGTAATTATATATGTTCATACACACATAAAACAGCAGTCCTATGAAAACTGTCAACCAGAAGTACAGTAGTCTCACTCACTATTAATTAACATAGACCTCTTTCTTGGAGAAGGAATTCTGGGTTGGGGGAGGAGTTAATGGTCAAGTGAACACCTCCTTCCAGTCATCTTTCTCCTTAGTCCCAGACAATAAAATCTTTACCTCCTTCCTCTCATTAAAAGTAAGGACACAAGTAGCTCTAAAAACATTAATGTAAAATAGTCAATTTATAAGCCCCTTTTAAAGAGAATCAAAAAAAATCTTTTAGGGCAAAATAGCAAGTAAGAAATCAAGTGTTTAAAAATTTCCTCTTTTGGTTTGACTATTAGCCACAAAAAAAGGAACAAAAAAGCAAACCTAGATCAATCCCTCTTTAAACAATGAAAATAGTATTTTACAATGAAATGAATTTGTCCATTAAATTATTCACAAAAGAAATATAGCCAGATTATCCCAATTCCTTATGAAGGATTCATTAAATATACGCTACCTTTCTGACAAATATCCCTTCATTATGCTTATTATAAACTACATAAAAGCTAAAATGCAAAGGAAAAAAATTCTATTTGTTAGTATGATAGGAATATGAAGTCAATTTCATGCTTTCTATTTCTGTTAATAAAGTGCTTTTACAACAAATAATATTCATTTGAAGTTCTCCAGATAACTAAGATTTTTTTAAAAAGCAATCACTCTTAGAAGGACAAAACAGCTGAGCATCATAAACTAAATTCCCATTAGAATGCGGGCTCATGGGGGCTGAGGGAATTCTAATCTTAATCAAAGGAGACTGAAGTAGAGAACAAATGGCCCAGGTCATTTTGCTGACACTATGTAACATAAAAACAATCACAATGTAATCTACAAAATAGCAAAGATAGTCCCAATTGACATGTTACTTAAATGTCCGTTTAAGTGGGTAGGAACTCCTGTTTTATTTTATCCATAGAAACAGTAAGTGGTGCCTTAGGACTACCAAGGCTAATACCAGAAAGCCCTGCAAAATCTATATTAAAGTTGAAAAACTTTACATTTACAATGGGGAGGAAACTTACAACTCTTATTATCACACACAAAAGAATAAATAAAAGATTTTTATCTTAATGTTAACATTTCAGAAAAAGCAGGTTTAAGAACAGCCCCAAGTAAAAGAGACTTTAGAGACTCTAAACATTCTTGGTGGGATTTGAACATTTTAGGCACCAGTTCTTGGTTATGTGGAATATCACTAGGACTACTCACGTTTATCAGCTCTCCTTACAATGTCATTTTGTTGGGGGGAAGGGACTTATAAAAAGAACAAGGAGAAGTGTGTGCAAGGGAAACTACCTGTCTGAAATGAAATCAATGTGAGGGAGGGATAGAAAGGGAAAGGGCAGAAGGAACACTACCCAAACTCAATCCCCCTGAGATAGAACAAAGGAAATTCTGAAGAAATGACAGCCAGTTTGCTGCACGGATTACCAACTGGGGCCCTCAGACCAAAGCTTGATTATTGGCAGATACCAGCCAGAGTTTATGTGTCAAGGAAGCAGGCAAGAGCTAGCAAAAGAAAGCACCAGCAATTCAGCCAATGAGGCCACACTCCTATTTTTTGTTTCATACACAAATCAGAACGACTGTGCAAATTAACAATAATCTGATAGTTATTAATTATCCACACATTCCCATTTAAAACCCAAAGAGTAGTCACCCTGTTATGCTATTTATAGCTTTTTTGAGAGTCCTTTTTCTTATTTTATCCACTTAAGGTTTCAATCGCAAACAAGAGCAAACTTAATGGAGAAGTTAAAAACTTGTTTTAACTGAGGGGGGGAGTAAGTATCCAAATGCTTTTAAAAAGGAGTCTTTTTTTTACTTTCTTACACTTCTGACAGTTAACTGACTTATTCAAATAAGAAGGCATTATATCGACCTCATTTATGAATGATTACGCAGCTTTATAAGCAGGATGAACTGGAAAATAACTTTAGGGATGTGGACTAGGAAAGTTACGTCTTAAAACAAGTCTTATCTAACGAAAGGAAAAAAGGCTCACTCATTTGTTTAAAAATGCCTTCCACTCAAAAATCCAAATGTTCTTTAAAAAGTACAATTCTCATATTAATATTTAATTTTGATAAAAGAAAGTAAACTTATCTATAGAATTTGGTTCTTAATCTATCCACAAAGGCATGATTTAAACAACCATTATGAATTTTATCTAATAATCTTTTATTTAAAATAGGATACTGATTATACATTATTTTTCCAGACTGAAAAAAATGTTATGGGTTCTGCCCTTAATGAAAGCTACGTAAGAAAATTACTTTAAATTTACTGGACATTAATTGCTTTTGTTTTCACCCATCCTTTTCTAAATCCACATATTTCATTTTCAATTAATGAACACTAAATAGTAAAATCTTTTACAATTCAAATAATTTAATCTGAAATTTTACATCTTGTTAAATTACATAACATTTTACTTAATAAAACATATTTGCAATATGCAATAGTAAACAACTCCTTTGCTCTTAATGTTTTCCATGACAACTGCCTTTAATAAGATCCCCAGATACCACCTAAACATAACCAGCTTTAGTAAAAACACTGAACCTCAGTTTCCGGAAATTTCCTAGTACAAACAAGATCAGAATAGTTTTTCTTTCCATGGTAGCTCTTCTCTTTTACCTAGCCTGTTTAATTTTTACTACTGTGAGGAACTGCTGAAATTTAGCCAAATATACCATGTTACAGTTATAAAAGCCAAGCAATATCATAGTACTATCACACTGGTCAAAAACACCCATATACAGATATACAGTTTTACTAAAACTATAGTTTAAATCCCAACTGTAATACATTCATATAAAAGCTTTATACATGTTTTTGTTTTTATTCATAGAATTTAATGGAAAACAGGATATTTATTAATTTTGACCAAGCCAAAAATAATAAAGTCTTACCTCTATAAGTTGAACTATCATGGCTTTTATTTTCACTGAGGATTCGGCATAAATGTAAACTAGAATAAAACAAATGTGTATTAATTTCTAATCCTAATATACATAATCCTTACAGAGCAAATTATACTTTTATCAACTAAAAATACTGGGGCAGGAGGGGAGAAGGGTATAGCACAGTGGCAGAGTGTAAGCTTAGCATGCAGAAGATCCTGGGTTTAATACCCAGTAACTCAATTAGAAAAAATAAAATTAAAAAATAAAATTAAAAATACTTGGAAATGTATCAGATATTCTGAAATTCATTAGTTTAGAATTTAAATAAAACAAACCTAAAAACCCTAACTGGTCAGAACTGGAGGATGCTAGTGAATCAATTCATTATTTTGGCTTTGGGGGGGGTTGGGGGCTGGCAGTAATTAGGTTTATTTTTTTTTTTAACTGGGGTACTGGGTATTGAACCCAGGACCTCCTGCATGCTAAGCACGCTCTCTACCACTGTGCTATACCCAACTCCTTCAATTCATTATTTTGAAAACTGGCAAATAAAAGAATGAAAACCAAACACTTATTCTGCCTTTTGTATATGAACCAACAGTTCATAAGAAATGCCTCTGTTAGTATTTCAGTTAACAAATAAAGAAGGAATAACAGAATTAGAACATTACTATTTTAAGATTCCTAATAAAGGATCTAGGCATCTATCAATGGCTGTTCACATCACAAGAAGTGATTATCAGATACTATGTGCCTCCTGATCCTGATGAAAGAATACACCACCACCTGTGAAGTTGCCTTTAAAGGGGTGGGGAGAATAAACTTAAATTCAAACTGCGAGAAACTCTTTAGGTCAATGGTCAGCCTCTTCAACAAATACATTACAAGGAAAAGTAAAAGATGGTGGGGATCCTCAGGGTAAAAAAGGCTTGAGAGATGGATCACATGTATGAATCCTTACTTGGATCCTGTCTTAAACAAATATTTTAAAAATTAACATTTATGAGTCAATTGGAATATTTTATAGACTCAATGTTCAAGAGATGCCTAAAAGATATTGACAAAATTCAACATCAATTCACTATTTTTTTTTAAAAAGACCTTTAGAAAAATAGGAATAGAAAAAAAAACTGTTATAATTTAATAAAGCAGCAGTTCTGATAGTGTGGTTACTGAATCCCTGCACCCCAAGACATTTTCTACAGTTCTGCAAGGTCAAAACTATATTCATAATAATACTAAGACTTCATTCCCCTTCTTTTGATGTATTGACATTTGCACTAATAGTTCAAAACCAACGGAAAGTAAAATTGCTGGCACCTTAGCATATATCAAGGTAGTAGCACCAAACTGTCTCACTGAATTCTTCATGATCAAGAAATGGAAATCAAAGAATAAAGCCAGTCTCATGCAAGACGTCATTAAACTGTTTCATTATATTTTTCATGACTATTCACTAACAAAAGCCAGTTTCACTTAAGAATGTCCTTGATGGGAGTGACATCAGCAAGATGGCAAAATAGGAAAGCCCCAGGCCTTCCTTCCTCCTATAGAAACTGGAATCAACAATACACGTACCAATTCCCTTTATGAGAAATTCAGAAACCAGTTAAGAGGCTCCTGCACCCCAGGCAAACACTAAGCCAGCTGCAAAGCCCATAGGAAAATTTATGACACCCTTTCACCATAGTCCCTCCTCCTGGCACAGCACCACACAAGCGGAAGGGAACTCCAGCTCCCAAATTCTCTGGGAAGGGAAAGAGAAGACTGGACTTTACATCTAATATCCTGACTTGGGGGTTGAGGGGTAGCTTGGCAATCTCCCCGTCGGGGGAAAAAGACTGGAGCGTGTGTCCAATATTCTAGCTTTTGGGGGGACTGCCTGAGGGACTGGTTTCTGTCTAGCCTGACTTAAGATGCTGACGGTACCCTGCATACTCTCTAGCTGCCTGGGAGCCACTAAGAACAAAAAAGAGCTGGGTGGTGTGCTGCCGCTTCAGAAGACCCACGGTACAACAGATGGACACCAGAGGATGCAAGAAAGTGCAAGTTTCTGGAGAGAAAAAAAAAAGAAACGAAAATCCTTTTAATTTGTAATCTACACACAAATCCAGAGTAGACACACCCAGAGAAAAGGTTTGAGAAGCCCCCAGAATCTACAGTCAAGCTGTGGTAAAGGCCTTTCCCTGAACTAAAGCAGCCCATAAAGACTGGGATAAAAGAGTGTTTTTTCAAATGCAAGGACACAACACAAAATTACAAGAAACAGGGAAAATGGCCCAATAAAAGGAACAAAATGTCTCCAGAAACTGATCCTAAAGAATTAAAGGTATATCAATTATGTGACAAAGAATTTAAAATAACCATCATAAAGATGGTCAATGAGCTCAGGAAAATGATGAACAAAATGAGAATTTCAACAAAAGAAAATAAATTTTAAAAAGAACCAAACAAACAAACTTTGGAACTAAAGAATGTAATAACTAAACTGAAAATTTCACTACAAAGGTTCAACAGCATTATGAATAGTCACATACAAAAGAATGAAACTGCACACTACTTACATCATACACAAAAATCAACTCAAAATAGATCAAATACATAAAAATAAGGCCTGAAACTGTAAAACCCTAGGAAAAACATGGGGAAAGCTTCATGACATTGGTCCTGGCAATGATTTCTTGAATATGACACCAAAAGAACAGGCATCGAAGCAAAAACAGACACGTAGGACTACTTCAAACTAAAAATTGTGTGCACAGCAAAGAAACAACGAACAGAATAAAAGGCAACCTACGGGATAGAAGAAAATATTTGCAAACCATGTATTGATAAGGGGTTAATATCCAATATATATATACAAACATCTGTAATTAAATAGCAAAAAAAGCTTAATTTAAAAATGAGCAAAGAAAATGAATAGACATTTCTCCAAAGAAGACATACAAATGGCTACTAAGTGTATGAAAAGATGCTCAACATCACTTATCAGAGCAACACAGATCAAAACCACGATGGTCCACATCACCTCACATCTGAAAGGATGGTCATTATAAAAAAAAAAAAAACTCAAACAAAAAAACCAGTAATGACACCTGATAAAGGGCTATAATCCAAAATATATGAATAACTTAAAACTCAACGATAAGAAAACAACCCATTTTAAAAATTAGCAAAAGACCTTAACTGACACTTCATCAAAGAAGATAGACAGATGGCAAATAAGCATATGAAAAGATGCTCCACATCAAATATCACCAGGGAAATGGAAATTAAAATAACAAAGAGAAACCACTACACACACCTATCAGAATGGCCGAAATCTGGAATACTGCCAACACCAATTGCTGGTAAGGATGTGGTGCAACAGGAACTCTCAATCATCGCTGGTGGGAATGAAAAATGGTAAAGCCACATTGGAATCGTTTGGTGGTTTCTTACAAAATTAAACATACTCTTGGCCTTATAATCCAGCAATCCCACTCCTTGATATTTACCTAAGAGAGGTGAAAACTTACATCCACACAAAAACCTGCACATGGATGTTCACAGCAGCTTTACTCATAATTGCCAAAACTCAGAAGCGACCAGGATGTCCTTCAAGTAGGTGAATGGATAAACAAACTGGTACATTCACACTGTGTGAATATTCTGTTCATTGTGTGGAATACTACTTAGCACTGAATAGAAATGAACTATCAAAAGACATGGAGGAACTTTAAAATGCATATTACTAGGTGAAAGAAGCCAATCTGAAAAGTCTACATAGTATATGTTTCCAACTACATGACATTCTAGAAAAGACAAAACTATGGAGATAGTAAAAAGTTCAGTGGTTGCCAGGGGTTGAGGGTAGGAGGGATGAAGAGGCAGAGCACAAAGGATTTTTAGGACAGTGAAAATACTCTGTTTGATACTATAATGATGGATGCACATCATTATACATTTGTCCAAACCCAAAGAATGTACACCACCAAGAGTGAAGCCAAAGGTAAACTACGAATTTTGGATGATCATTATGCATCAATACAAGTTCATCAATTCTAACAAATGTACCACTCCAGTGGGGAATGTTGATAATGGGGGAGGCTGTGCATGTGTGGGGGCAGAAGGTAAATGGGAAATCTCTGTGCCTTCCTCTCAATTTTTCTGTGAACCTAAAACATCTGTGTTAAAAAAAAAGTTAATTCTTAAAAAAAAAATAAAAACGGACTATGAAATAGATAAGCAACAAGGATATACCACATATCCTTGTACAGAGAATTGTAGTCCTTATCTCGTAATCACCTCTAATGGAGCATAATCTGCAAAAATACTGAAAAACTATGCTGTACACCTGAAACTAATATTACATTGTAAATCAACTATACTTCAATTAAAAATTGGGGGCGGTTCTACAGTTCAGTATATATCCCACAAAAACACATGCCTGCATACACCAAGATATTTGCATAAGAATGTTTTATTGAACATATGTATGTTTATGTATGACTGAAGGATTATGCTGTACACCAGAAACTGACATAGCATTGTAAACTGACTATACTTCAATTAAAAAATATAGGAAGAAAAAAAAACAATGTTTCTATTGGCACTGCTGTTAACAGCCAAAAACTGAAAACAATGTAACTGTTCATCAGTAGCATAAGAGATAACAAATTGTGGTATAGTTACACAATGAAACATCTTTTAACTATGAAAATCAAAGAGTTGCAAATATTTGCAAAAACATGAATGGATCCTAAAGACATAATGTTGAGTAAGATTGCCAGATACAATAGAACACACCCTCTATGAGTCCATTTATACAAAGTTCAAGAAGAACAAACAAACTTATTTGGGTAGCAAAACTAAATAAAAACAAGGAAGAGAAAGTCACAAATGTCAGTTACCACAGGGGAGGTAAAGAGGGTACAATCAAGAAGGGGGATTATGTTGTCTTGACCTGGGTATGAGTTACATGGGTGTGCAACTTATAGTGATTCTCTAAGCTCCGCATTTAGGTTTTATGCACTTTTCTATATTTTTTTTAATTTCACAATTTAGAAAAAGAAACATTCTTATTACAAGTTGCACAAACCTCTAATGCAATGAATGCGTATGTTTCTTACTCTTTTATGTCTAAAAATCCTTTTTCCATAGTCAGTAAAATAACTTTGAGACTTGTAGAATATGTTTATATATCACATCTAAGGTGAAATATGCCACATTACAATCATCCACAGACAGATTATCTACTTTGCAGATTATGCATGCCCTTGCACCTCACCTCTGTCTTTTAATTGTTTCAATACTCCATCATCAGGATGAGCAGGGTAAGGTTGTTAAAATTCAATTAACTTCTGGTCAACAATTCACTTCTAGGTCTCACACAGGCCTTCCAATGTGTTCAGAACAGTGGTTAAGCTTCTAATTTCTCAAAATAAGTTAAACCTACCACAAGCTTATCTCAAATATAAAACAAAAATCAATCTCCCTTCCAATAGGCAACACAAAAATATCTGCTTCAGGCTAGCATCAGAGAATATAACCTAAAAATGTCTGATATCTAGCTCCTTTTCTGTTGAGGGTAAATACATCAAGACTGCTTCAATTTGCTATCAGGTACTAAAACAAGTCCCCCTGTGGTTCTCACTGTCCCCATAAGTTCAATTCCCTTTAGAATGCAGTAGCGGGAAATACTGCATCTTTGATGGAAGAATGCAAGGGAATCAAGTAACTCATCTTTCCCTTTGTATCAAGGCTACTAAAAAGCAAGGTCAAATATTCCTTCTTATTGTGAATGTGTTTGCTTATTCACAATTCAATAGCTTCATTTTCTATTTGTTTTAATAAGCTTAATGCAGACGTCTTTTGATATAATCCTTCCAGGGGGTAGGGGGGGAATGTCAGTGTTCCAAATCCCACTTAATCTAATGGTAGTCATTGTTACATAATTTTAAGAAATAATTGAAATATAATTCCATCTTGTCTGTCACAAGGCCATAAACATATTCATCAGGATGCAGGAGATAATGTCATCATGAGCTTAATTAGCATCTCAAATATTTGTTCATATTGTGTAAGAAATTATTGATAGGTTATTATGATAAGGCAACCTGCTTGTGTAATAGATATTTTTATTTCCCTAATATAAAACAGTTCTTTCTTAGTTGTAGGATACTAAAAGCAATCATTAAGAATTTTCCTCCAATCAGATTTGTCCGTGCTCTTCTCCCTTAGTAATCCACTAACAGAAAATCATGAAGCATCCTTAAAGAAACAATTTTGCCTCTGAATACTGCATGTCTTACTACACCTGTTACTCACCTCTAATACTCAATTCTAAACTATAAGGGGAACTACCTCCAACAGTTGCCCATTTTAATGTGGCTTTTAAAATAATCAAATATTCTGTCTCAGTACCAGTTCAAATGATTATTTTAGTCCCTTAGTAACCCCCAAATAAGAGTTTACCATTTTCTCCATTTTTATAGCAGTCTGGTGCTAATGTAGAAATGCTATCTCAGGTCCCTGAGAACAAGGAATGCAATTTCTGTCAAAGATCTGTGAAACTTAAACTGAATAAAATGTCTTAGATTCTTCCAAGAACTTAAGTATTTTGTGAATACTTCTTAACATGAGTATTTAGCTTTCTACCTTACTTGATCCTGTTTTCCAGAAAAAAAAAAAGAAAGAAAGAAAGAAAGAAAGAAAGAAAGAAAAGAAAAGAAAAGAAAAGAAAAGAAAAGAAAAGAAAAGAAAAGAAAAGAAAAGAAACACAACACAAGCCTGAACTATTTATGTTCAACTTCTCAAAGTTGGCTCTACATATAAAAAACTGACGTCAATCTGTGTCACAATTCTTAAAAACAAAACAACAAAACTGACTGAAGGATTATGCTAAAGGCTAAATTTGATTAAGGGAAGTGCTACCTCTATTATCAGAGAGAAAAGAGATATAACCCACAAAAATGAATATTGGGACATGTAGTTTTATCTTGAAATATGCATTTATGAAAATTAAGATATGCACTTATGAGGAGGAAAGGGGACAGGAAATGTCTAAAAAGACAACAGAAGTTCCTGCATACAAGTACATTAATAGCACTCAATCTACCTCAATTAAAGACTAATTTAATTTTTCTAAGAAAGGAAGCAGTAGCTTGGAAAATCTGATATTGCTACAATATTTTCAGAAGATTGCATTTCTCTTACCAGGGAAAAAGACCAAGACTTAAATACTTAACTTGTGAACACGGTCAAAATGAGAAAATAAATGCCAAATAAAAACTAAGACATGAAGAAATGGTCTCAGATAAAGCTTCAACTGAACTCAGAGCACCTATTGAAGGGAAAAAAAGACTTCATTACCAAAACTAAAATTTATTAGAATGATTATTTTGCCATACACTCCCGTCCTTCTACTTCCCTCCAAAAAATTCAGGTCAAATATACTTCTAGAATATGTCAAATCATTTCGTAGCAACAGAAGAAAAAGAACGGCAACCAAAACATTTGACAATCAAATTTTAAAACTTTATAACTACCAATAACTAATAAGGTAAGACCCCCAAAAAAATTTCAAATTGATAATGTAAATTTTTAAAAAGAAAAAGAATTAAGTTCTTCAAACAGACAAATAGATGATATTCAACAAATTTAAGTATTTCAAAATTAGACTAAGTATTGACATGAGGCTAACATCTTCAGATTAAAAGCTTGGAAAATAAATCCTCCATTAGGGTTACTTGTGACACAAAGAAATGCTGAGCTCACTGTGTTAATAATTCCTACTAAAAACAAAATTCTCCACTGGGTCTATCAGTAAATGCAAGTTTATTAGGTTAATCATGGCAAGTCCTATGCTAATATGAAATCATCAAGAAACTAAACCTCTAACTCCAAAATTAAAGAGATTAAATCCATACCTTGCATATGCTGAGATTTTCAAAGAGTCTGTATTAAGATGTAAAACTTTAAGAGTAGATCTGAGTAACACTGGAATTTGACACAACATTGTAAAATGATTATAAATCAATAAAAAATGTTAAAAAAAAAAGAGTAGATCTGAGTGTTACTGGAAAGGACAGTTATGTTTTGGTAGTCCTTTGTCCTTCTGCTATCTCTTAAAAAAGATCATTTTAAGAGTTCTATACTTTACCATTAAAAACATAATCAGTATCTCTGGAAACAAAAGGTTAGCTAAGTATGTGATGGACCATTTAGACAGGCAAAATACAATTTTCCTTTTCTCCTTAATTACCTAACAAAATTTATTCTTCAAAGTCAAGACTTTCCATCTTAATAGACAGCTGCTTTTCGTGAGACACAATTAAGAATTTACCCTCTCTGAAAGTTATAAAATGCCCCATAAATCTCATATGTTGCTTTAACAACACTATGATGCTGAAGTTGACTACAACTCCCAGAATACAGACTTATACCACTAAAAAGTGACAGACAAGAAATGAACTAACAACCTCTTGAAATACATCATGAATTCTTTTTAAAAAGGTAATTCTCAGTCAAGTTAAAGCTCATCTAATTAATCTCGTTAAAAAGGAAACTCCACCCAAGATATAAATATCAGTCATATCTTAAAAGCCAAATCTATAAATGGATTCACTAATAATTTGGTGGCACCTTAGCTTGGTTTTTAACATTTCCAGTTTGTTGGTTTATATGTAAGAAGTTGTTTTTCAGACAAAGGAAAGGATCTTTTGATATGTAACAATAAAATGAAAATGCTAACTCTTACCTTTAACAAGATACAAAAACTCTTGTTAGACTATATGCAACAAAGTTTTTAAAGAGGGAAAAGAGGTCAAATAAATGAAGACTAAGTACTGGATGGTGATGTGTTTGACCATTTAAAATATTTCATTATGTCATACAACTAAGAACTTTAAACTCTCTTCATGTAATAGAATACAGTTATAAAACTGATTATACTGATTTGGCTCTACTATAATTCAAACTACATTCCACAAGCCATGCAATTAACTACATACACAGAAGTCCTAATAACAGTTTTGAAGCAGCTCTTCAAACAGGAACTATGATGGGTAGCATGGATCATGTAAATATACATAAAATGAGTCCAAAATTCCATTTTAACTAGATATTTCAACCTCCTACATCACTTTTTCTCCAACCACTGCCAATGAGAAGCCAAGGAGAACTTCACCTCCTAGCTCTAATACCACTCATGCTAAGGTGGAAGTAATAGTAAAACTGTCAAAAACAGTTAGCTGGAAGGAGGAAGTCGAGCAATCTATGAAGATGACAGCCCCTAAATAACTAAGTTGACTTTAAAAGTAAACAACAATGAACTGATTTATCCGTTCTGAGGGGTTATCCTCATCTAATATAGATGAAAATGATGGTTTGGTTTGGTAACTTCCCTATCCTGCCTTCCCTGCACACAAGGGACTTAATAGCTATTTGTTAACACATACAAGGATTTGGAAAATGTTTCTAACAGTTAAAAATGAATGTTTATCAAATAGACTTCTCTGTCAGTTAATAAACCAATAAGCTCTCTAAGCATATGCTAGAAAGGCTGGGGGGGGGGCGGGACGGGAAGACTGAACCAGAAGAAATTTGACAGTCCCCACTCTTCAAGGGTCTCTCAATTCGTTAGAGTACAAGACTACATATGAAAGAGTCAGAGGACTCATTAATTGATAACCTGAGTGGTACAGACTAAGTGCAAGAGCTGTCCAGAGAAGTTTAAATATCTAAAGATTGGAATAATATTACTTTTAATATCTATCACTTGAGCACTTACTATAAGTCAAGTGCTTTAGAGGCATTATTTAGTCTTCACAACAATCCTTTGAGTGCTTATTATTCCCAATTTACTCAAGGGGAAACGGTCAAAGTGGTTAAGGAACTTACCGAAGGTCACTCAGCTAGTTAAGTGGCTAAGACTGCCGCTTACCCAGTCAATCCATTTCCAGAGCGGACATTAAGACTTCGTAAAGCAGCGCGAGTGCGGAAGGGGGGTGGGGAGGGCCGTTTAGGCAGGCGCTATCACACGCGCAAGGTCTGGCAGCGCGTTCCCCGCGTTTCGTTTCAAGCAACGAAGTTCCAAAGATTCGTTATCTTTCGCACCAGCAACCGTAAACTGACTAACTGGCGGCGGCGGGCGCGCGCAACGACAGCAAAAATGGCTAGCAAGAGTTAATCTCATACAGGACTGAGCTTTAACTAATAAAGCGATTCAGAGAAAGAAATTCGAAGTTTTTTGTTTTAAAATCTGGGGTTTGTTTCGCCGCTTAAACGAATTCCCCCCTCCTCAAGACAGAGAACTGAAAATTGGGGCGAGGAAACCGCGCGTATGGCAAATTACTGTTTTCTGTATTACTGGGGCGGGGAGGGGGAACCACCCAAGTTTTACGACCAAAGGAAACGCGTTATTCTAGGTACTCGAGAACCGTGGAGAGTTGCCAAAATTAGTTGCAGTCCCAGGACAAAATGGGGTTTAGGAAACATTTAATGACAAAAGTTGACTCCAACCCGAAATGCCTCTAAGGTGAAAAGACGGAGGAGCAAAGAAATGCCGGCAGGTCTTCGGGGAAAGCGGCAATCCCTGCTACGCTTTTCCCACGGCCAGAGGCGCCGCGCGAGGCCGGGACAGTCCGAGAGACCGCTCCCCGGGAGGACGAGAGGTGCCAAACGGGGTTCTTCCCGACTCCCCGGGCTTCGCGGCGGCGGGCGGAGAGGAGGGGAGGGAGTCCGGGACGGTTCGGACTTCGGGCAGAGGAGGCGCCGGGCTCCAAACTGCGGAGTCGAACGGGTGCAGAGTGAAGAAATGGGACAGAGAGATGGAAAGTCCGAACCCTCCCCTGGCGCGGCCCCGTAAAGAGAAAGGAGCCAAGTGAGCTCAACGAAGAGGGGGACAAAAAGAGACGGAGCAAGAGCGCAGTGACCCGTAGGGACAAAACGGGAGTTCTGCTAAGAGGCTAAAGAAAGGCAAGCTACGGCGTGCAGCGGGGACTTCGGGGAGGCCGGGGAAAGCAGGAGGTCGGCGGCGGCTACCAGCACCTCTCCTCCCCGAGTTCAAAACTCCTAGCCAACCATCCACACCCGCCGCCCGGATGGGGGAGGGGACACATCTCCCCCCCCACCTCCCCCCAATTGTGAGAGCACGGTTGACGCCCAAGCCCGGCCGGGCCGTGCGCCCGCCTCCAACTGGGACACTCACAATTCGCCTCTCCCTGATTTCTCCCAGTTCTTTATCCACTCTACGGGAAGCACCACAGTTGCGGCCGCCATCTTCCTCTCACTAGTAGCAGAAGCCCGGATGTGTAGCACGCGAGCGAGGGGTCAAAGGGGAGCACCGCCCACGGGGAATGCCGGGAGCTGCGAGTTCGGTTTTCGATTTCCCGCCCCACTTTCCACCCCACCCTGAGGAAGCCCGAGGCCCGGCGGCCAACTAGGTGGCTGGGACCCGTGGGTCCCGTCGCAGAGTTACTACGCTGGCCGCCCCCTCTGCAACCCTAGCCCTCCTTCCCTTTAGAACAGGAAAAATGCCATCCCCAGGCCAACTCGTAGCCTTTATCTTCTTCCGTAGTATCTACTCCAGACCACTCATTCAAACTTGTGTTTTTAAAGTACCTAATGTGTGCTAGACACTGAGGAAAGAGAAACAATAAACCTAGATGCCTACCCTCAACGAGCTCACAGTCTGTGGGGAAGACAAACACACGCTGATCAATTACAATACACCCTGCTAACAACTGAGATCAAACAAGTTAATCGGGGAAAAGACGACCGATTCCTATATGCCAGGCATTTTGCTAATACCGGGGTTACCATCTAACGAGGAAGAGAGAAATCGGCCCCGGGAAACACTTGCAGTTACCATCGCTGACACCCTACTGTGTCGGCCGCTGTCATTGTAACCTTAGGCAAAACTAGAGGGCGCAAGTACCAAGAGCAACAACTTGTTTACATCACATAGTCTCAAAGTATCTCTCGGCTAGATACATACTATTTCAAAGGGCGAAATGAATACTTTACATTCGGAAAACATGGCGGACACCCTCCTAATTCTGATGAAAATAAGCATCCGTAGATATTAAGTAAGTAGGGGTCATACGCCTCCTGATGAGGTGCTAAAAACAATAACCAATTTTGTAGTATTCATCATGCCAAAATTCGCATAACCTAAATTTAATTGTGAGAGATTGTCAGACAAGCCCATATTAAGGCACAGTTTACAGAATTACTGGCTTGCACTCCTCAAAAATTATCAAGGTCACTAAAAACAAAGACAGACTGAGGAACTCGTCCAGAATAATGAAAACAACAGAACAACTGATCCTCAGCCAGAAAAAAAAAATTTTAAATTTTGCTAAAAAGGGCATTATTGGGACAATTTACCAAATTTGAATATCTGTATATTAAGTAATAATATTTGTATCAATGTTAATTTCTTGAGTTGAATACTTGTACTGTGGTTGTGTGAAAGTATTTGTTTAAGAAAATATGAAGTATTTCGAGTTAATGGGGCATTATGTTGCAACTTACTCTAAAATGTTTCATGAAAAAAGATAGGATGATTAAGTAAATGTAAAATATTAACATTTCAGGAATCTGGATGAAGGACATACAGGGATTCTCTGTTCTATCTGTGCAACTTTTCAAAATAAAAAAGTTTTTAAAATACCTGTTTTGCAGCAAATTTAGTAAATACAGACAAACCAAATGAAGAAATCCTACCACATATATATTAATGTATGAACTTTAGAACTAGTGTCTTCTAAATTTGGCAAGTTTTACAAAATGGACCAGGTTTATTTGCATTGAAAATCTGTTCAGGGAATAGGCTGTATTCAGAATAATTTTTGGAGAAATGCTGCATTGTTTGTTATTCAGCTATATCTAGTCTCCTAATGTCCTATCTGATTCTGAAATTCTAAAGCCACCCATTAGAAAACATACACTGTTTAGTTTCAGTGACATCTCAAGAAGAAACTTTTGCCACTTCAAGGAGGTTCAGAGGTATAAGTTCCCTCTAATCTTTCTATTTTTCATTATTATGGAATATTTCAAAAGTGAACAAAATGGTATAGTGAATCTTCATTGTACCATCATTCTCCCTATAAATTTTAAAATCATTATTACAGGATGGCTTCTGTGATACAAGAAGCACCATCCTGCTGCTTATGCATACTTCACTGTATAATCTACAGCAGTGGGCACTATCCACATTTGGGATCAGATAATTCTTTGCAGAGGGCAGGAGGGACCCTGTGCATTGTAGGATGTTTAGCAACATCCCTGGCCTTGACCCACTAGATGTCAGTAGCACCCCCTCACACACCAGTTGTTAACAACAGTATCTCCAGACATTGCTAAATGTCTCCTGGAGTGTAAAATAGCCCCCTGTTGAAAGCCACTGAGCTCTAATAGTCTGCTGTGTTGTGGCTTACCTTGCCACTGTATCACAGTGATTTCTTCTTCCAAACACAGAATGCCTACTACTCAGTATGCCACAAATGTGGTATGACCTGACTGCAGTGGTGCCCTTTGAGGCCTTGGTTTTCCCTTCTCCCAGAGCCTGCAGAACTATTTTTACATGGTATGATGACTCCTTTAGGAATTGCTCAGAGTTAATTGGCCTTTGCTCTATAAGACTGCAAAGCAATCATATCTTTTGCATCTTTGTTGTTGGCTTGCATGTCCTTTGCTATTAGCATCTGGTATTGTCTTAGCAGCTGGGGAGTATAGTTCCCTGGTGATCTCCCTGGCTCATGGGTACCAATGAACTAGGCAGGAACTGAGGTCTGTGGTGAAGGCTAAGGTTTGGGTAGTCTCAATATTGACAGTCTGATGCATGAAGTGATTGATTTTAGGTAATTGTAAGGTCAAGCAATCTTGTTACAATCTCAGTAACAACAAATAACGGGACCAAGAAGGAAGCACATAAAAGCAAAATAAGACAAAATACACAAAATAATCAAAGAATGAATGCAAAAGCTGTACCCTTTGTGGACTGTCCGGTGAATGCTGCGTATTGGTAATGGATTTTTGTTAACTAAAGTCTTAGTTACATTAAATATACATATTACATTTCTAGGATAACCACTAAAAACATATAAGGATACTATGTATCTTCCAAACTACCAAAAGCGGGTAAGTTGAAAGAGAAAGAGAAAAAAATCAATCAATCCCAAAAAGGCAAGAGAAGAGGGAAAATATTTTGGAGAAGTAGAACAGAAAGAATAGAGGAAGAAATTTAAATCTACCAATTTAAGCTTAAATGTATCAATAATTGCATAAAATGTAAATAAACTAAATGCTCCAGCTAAAAGTAAAGATTTTCAGTCTGGGTTTTTAGAAGTCTAGATATTTTTAAAAGACATCCCTAAAACACAGGGACACAGAAAGTTTGAAAGTAAAAACAATGGGAAAAATAGACCAGGCAAATGCCAAGATCAACAAAAATTAAGCTGAAATAGCTAGATTGATATCAAACAAAACAGACTTTAAGGGAAAAATAATTACCTGATTTAAAGAAGGCTTCTATATATTGATAAAAATTCACCAAGAAAGTGTAACAATCCTAATTTTGAATGTGCTCAACCACTTTGAAGTATGTGAAACAAAAATTAACAGAACTACAAAGAGAAATAAACAAATCTACCACCACAGTGAGGGTCTTCATCTCTCTCAGAAATTGATAAATGAAGCAGACAAAAAAATCAGTAAAGATGTAGAAAATTTGAACATCAAATCAACCTGTTTGATCTAGTAGATACACATAGACGGTGGTACCTAGCAACTGGAAAATAAACATCCTTTAGAAGAACACATGAACAGGCCACCATGTACAGATCATTCACTGATCAAAAGCACTTAGCCAAAGGGACAAGTAGGGGTCAAAATCCATCCCATGTTCCATTTGCCAAACCACATGTTCAGGTGTGCTGCTGCTTCCACCTGGAAGAAAGGGCACGTTTTCCTAGCTCACATAAAGGAAATGTGTCATCTAGTGGTGGCCCAGCCCATGGAACATTTATGAAAATTAATCATATACTAGATTTTATAAACCAAATGTCAACAAATTTCAAAGAATCAATCTCATACAGTTCATATTTTCTGACTGTAATGCAATTAAATTGGAAATCATTAACAAGAAGATAACGAAAACATCTATGATTGAAAATGTAAAAACATACTTTGAAACAAATCACAGGTGGAGGAAAAAATCATACGAAAAATTAGAAAATACTTAGAACAGACCAAAAATGAAAATATCACATATCAAAACTAATGAAAAATGATGCATTGCAGCTAAAGTAGCATCATAGAAAGAAATTTATGTTCTTGAACTTTTGTATTATTAAAGAAACAAGGCTAGAAATTAAAAAGCTAAGAGTCCAATTTAAGAAGTTACAAAAAAACAATACAGAGTAAATGAAAGAAAGCAGAAAGAAGGACACTTTTAAATAAAAAGTATTAATAAAAATAAACTATCCAATAAAAAACAATAAAACCCATAATTGGTTGAAAAGTTCAATAAAACTAACAAACCTCTGGCAAGACTGATTATAAAAAAGAAGAGAGAAAGTACATATAAATAAATATTAGGGACTGTGTCAGTTAGGTTGATGACAGGAAAACGTGACATACTCAAAGGGGATAATTAAAGAGAGTCTAATAAAGAAATCATGCACAAGAGTGTGGGCAGGATTAAGGGAAACCAAAAAACTAATGGAGAAGCACCTCAGGGCTCTAGCAATACTGGGAGACATTAGCACCCCTAAGCCTGAATGGGCAAAGGGCGGGAGTGGTTACCAAAAACTAAGGAAATAAAGAAAAGTAAAATAAAGAAATAAGGAAACGAACATTCAACAGGAACTGTGGCCTTCTGTAGAAGAATCACTGCCAACAGAAAGGGAGTCTGGGGAATAAATATCCTGACCCTTCTTTCCTTCTGCCATTTTATCTCCTGATGATACCTCCCATTGGCTGGTGGCTGCTGGAAGCCATAATGCATGGGAGCCTGGAAAACGCAGTTAGTAATGGGTCAGGGCACAGAGCAGGGTCGAGAAGGATGGAAAGTTGATCTTGAAAGGGAAGACAGAATTTCTAGCCCTGTTCATTCTTTGTGCTCCTCCACACTCCTCTTGCCTATTGTCCAGATTAAAAGCCCATGCCCTCAAACAGAATGTAGAAGTTCCCATCAGCTACTGTATCAGTGCAGGGTGATGTCGATTCATTCACACTCCTATGTGAAATCCAAAATATCAGCCACCACGCATGCTTTTCATATACAGCAGAAGGGAAAACAGTTGCCATAGTCCCTGCTTCTGTGGCTGGAAGCAAGCCCTAAGTTGATTATCATAGCTTCCTTCTTCTGCCACCCACTCCATGTTTCCCTTGCCCTCTGTCAGCATCTCAGTAGGACAGGACACATTACCTGGTGGAGTGACCTAAACCTTCACCCCACAAGATCTGAATTCTTATAATCTTATCTTGACAAGGTTACAAGTTTTTATTGACCAGTACTATTAAACAAGGGAATGATGAGGCACTCCACTGAAGCCCCTAGGTTCTAGACCTCGTCCTCTTTGCCTCCATTGTATAGCAGCAACCTCATTTGCCTTTGGTGATCAGGATAGGCCACCCTGATCTGTATAGTGACCCCTTGTCTGCTTGTCAGTTCAACAATATAACTAGCACAAAATGGTGGGAGGGGAGTCAGCTTCTAAAACATCGGAATCCTGACATGTTCCCTGGAGGAAATATTTCTCCCCTGGGCATGAGAACCTCTTAACCCACTAAGTTCAAGATGTAAGGATAGGAAGCAAATGTTTCTTCAAATGCAGGGGTCATTCCCACCCCTACCTCTTGAATCCTGGACCCACACATTCTGACTATAAGGGAGATGATTTGTTATATTGGCCCTAGTTTGAAGCATATACTAGATTCCATAGGACGGTACCCCCAAACTTGCAGGCAATAGTGCCACAGCTGAGCCTTCAACAGGAAATTGCACCATTCTCCCAAGCCAGTTGTTTCTGGGTGATGGGACACGTGAGAAGACCAGTGAATTCCATGGGGATGAGCCTATTGCCACACTTCCCTTATGCTAAACTGAGTTCCTTTGTTAGAAGCAAACGTTCAACGGGATACCATGGTGATGAATCAGGCGTTCTGTGAGTCCACATGGTGGTGCTGGCAGAAGCACTGCAAGCATGAAAAGCAAGTTCATATTCAGAATATGCATCTATTCCTGTGAAGACAGTGGGTGCTTCCTTGGTGATGTAAGGGCTTTAATGTAACCAATCTGCCACCAGGTGACTATCTGGTCCCCTTGGGTATGCTGCCACTTTAATGTCTTAGTGTTTGGTTTGCCAATAAGCAGGTTGCCAATTCAAAGTGGTAGTAGATACATCAGCTTTGGTGAGGGAAGACCCTATATATACATCCCATCCCAGCTGCCATGGCCATTTTGTACACGAGCCTACAGACCAGGCACTAGGCTGGCTGAACATCAACAGAATGGTTCATCTTATCCACCTACCTCTTTACTAGGCATTCTTAACACCAAATTCCTATCTTTTTCTTTCCACGCTCTGCACCATCCAGCAAACTTGTTAGTCTCTGCCCTTGGGTCAGTCTATATCAGTTTATTAGGGCATTTCTACTTTCACCAAATAGACAATCAAATATACTACTTGGTAGGATCTTCCTTTGCCTCTGTCTTCAGGGACCATCTCTGAGTAGGCGGTCAGACAACTGCAACCCACTTCTACCAGATGCCAGCTTACCACATAGACCCATCTATAAACCCACAGGCCTGCATTTTCTTGCTCTGTTAAATGATCAGAGAGAACTCTCCTTGAGGCCCTATGTGTGGGCTGATGGAGAGGCAGTGATGCCACAGGAGCAAGCAGCATGAGAGTCTGAGCCACTTCCTCATTCACTTAACTTTTATCTGCTAGGATCTGATTTCATACACAATTTCCATTGAACAATGGAATGCTGCTGCACACGGCTGTTGGACGGTTGAGTGGATTAGAAAACACACAGTTCATAATGGGCAGTTCAAGTCAGATAGTCTCTTGGTGTCCTACGGCCAGGAACTCAGTGACTACCAGGGCCTAGTAGCCATCTAGGCATTATCTTTCAAATGGAGAATAACTGTCAAGTAAGGAAAGCACGGCCTCATTTCAGCACCCCAAAGGACTGTGCTGTGCCGCTGGTAGTGAGGCTTCATAGAACATCTCTGTCACAAACTCTTCCAAAACCGTTGGATCTGCAGAGTCCTAAGGCCCAAGTAAAAGGCAGAATGTACTGCAACCCAGATTGGCTGCAGCAGCTTTTCTTGCTTCAGATCCCACTCAAAACTGGCAGCCTTAGAGGTTGCTCAGTAAATGGGTCAGAGCAGCATGACCAAATATGGTATGGGTTGCCTCCTAAATCCAAAGAGGTCCACCAAGTACTGGTTTTTTTCTTTGTGATGGATTGTGCAAGTTAAAAACAACTTCTCTCTTTAGAAGAGATATCCTGACATTGCCTGGGTCACTGGACCCCTAAAAATGTCATCCCTATAGCAGGCCCCTGAAATTTCATGGGGTTCATCTCCTATCTTCTGGCCATAAGGCATCTAGGGTGCTTGATTCCTCCTGCCTCTCGGATTCATTAGCATAATGCCACCAGTGTATTGGCCCAGTATTATGTCTGTGGGATAAAAAGACAATCAACTTCCTTCTGGAGTGGATTATGACAGAAAACAGCATAGTTTAAGATAACCCTGAGGTACGAGTGAGAACAAACTATTTCTGATTATCTTTTCTGATAATATTTGCTAGGGCAATAGGTGCCAGAAGCTGTGTTGATGTGCTCTAGGAAAAATACCATAGTGGGAACCACAGTTGTGATCAGTGTCACTGCCTGATTAAATTAACACTAACCTGGAAGCATTCTACAAAACTTATATGGTTTTTCCCATAGGCCAAACAGGTAAATTATACAGAGGCATGTGGTTGGAATTATCATACTTCCAATTTTCAAGTCCTTGGTGGTGGCTCTAATCTTTTCAATTGTACCAGGAATTTGGTATCACTTTGGTTTACTTTCTTGGCAGTAGAGGGTGAAAAGAGAGGGAGGTACAGATCCAGGGGATGCTACTTGACCCTTCCTATAATAAGAGCCCGCTCTCCGTGGATCAGTGGGTCAGAAAAAAAGTGTGCTAATTTTGCAAGTTTCCAGTGAATTGAACTCAGGCCAAGACTTAATTTGTCACCTGACTCCATACATCCCCACCCTGGAGATGGATCACAGTGGCATATGGGGTCTCTAAGAATTAGCATCAGTTCAGAGCCAGAATCTGATAACCTTCAGAAGGTTCTGGATATTTCCTTTTCCCTGGTCATGGTCCCCTAGTAAATGACCACAGGTCACAGTCTGAGGAAGGACTTGGACAATTTGCAGAATATATCTGTGATACCACTGCAGCAGGGTCCTTTCTCAAAGAGATCTGGCCTCCCCCTTAATCAAGGGGCTCCAGGTCTACAAACTGGCTTAGTAGATCTGGGGACAGAGTAAGAGTTCAGGCGTCTGCAAAGTTTCTGCCCACCAGACCTAGAATTTTTCTGCTTCTACATGTCACATCTATTTTATACCTAGGGAATTCCATAAACAATCATCCACTCCAACAGATGGAGGCCAAACACTCTGACACCACTCTATCCCTGTGCTTTATTACGTTAATTGCACCCACCTTAGTTCTGACAGTTAAGTGCCATCGCTTGCACTCTACCATTTAGACCCTATTATTCCTACTGAAATCAGGGAGCCCAGTTCTCTTGAAGCGTCTCTCACCATCGTCTCTGGCCTGCAGAGGATATTCTGCAGAGCTTTTCAATAGTGCTAGTGCTCCTCTCACCAATGTGTTTCTCCATGCCTCATTGTAGAGTATCCTCCCAGTAGGGTAACCAACTTGTCCCAATTTTCCTGGGACTGTCATGGTTTTAAAACTGAAAATCCTACAACCCAGGAAACTCTAGTGCACAGTCGTCCTATGCATGTCTGGAAGTGGTCACTGAGACAGTCACATGTAATAGATCCACTTTAACATTCCCTTCTCCTTGGGCATTACAGGCTACACCAAAATTTAACAATTCTTATGGGAGTGGAGGCAATGAAGTGTTGGGGGGTTGATCCTAAGGAGAATCAGCATTCCTTGTAAGGCAAACACTCTAGTGGAAGTCACTAGATAGTTTTATGTTGAGGAAGGCTGGTAGTGTTAGACAAGGGATATAGGACTGCTTCTACTGGCAAGGAAAGTTCAAGAGAACTTGGAGTCTTCATTTTTCTCAGCTTCATCTGTTTATGCCCAGATATTTTCACCCAGTGTGTTAGGATCCTATTCTTTCCCCAGGAGTGCCCATAACTTTAGCCTAGGAGTCCTAGCAAGGCTATAACCATAACAGATGCTGTACCTCTGCAATATGTGTAATCAGTCCCTGAGCATGATCTTCATACCTGTCCTGCAGCTCCAAGAGAATAAAGACCACTTTAATGGTGGAATTCAGGCTCTTCGATTTTCCACTATGATCTGAGTTATACATTCAAGGCTTTTCATTTGTCCTCTTTTCTGTGTAAGCTCTCTACGAGCATCAGAAGCAGTTAGCCCTAGCCACATCCACTGCAATCGTCATTGTCACCATAGGGACTAAGTGCTCTAGCCACTTGATTTCCGAAAGCTTTGCCCTCCACTTGTATTTCATTTCAAGCCACTGTGGGTGATAATTTGAGTAATCATCATTCAGTGCATGCCACGCATTACAAGTGTCCTATTTCCCTTAGAAAAGAGGTTGTCACAGATTGCATTCTTTAGGAGACAGAAGCTGAAACCGAGTTAGGCGTGCAAACGGTTCACTGAAGAGTGAAACCTCTAAAGGAAATGAGGAGGCGGTAGAACAAGGCAGAGGCAGTACAGGCAGGCAAGGCAAACCCATATGCCAAGTATGTATTGATTCCATTAAGGACAACTCACTGTCCCCTCCAAGGTGGAAGGGGTCCAATATAATTAACTTGCCATAAGGTGGCTGGCTAGTGTCCCCTCAGTCACTGGTACTGTATAAAGAACTCACCGTTGGTCTCTGCCGTTGGTTTCTTGGGAACTCAGCAGTAGCTGTAGCTACATCAGCCTTGAAAAGGTGAAGCCCACACTGCTAGGCTCAGACATAGCCTCCCTCCCCTCTGTCATAACCACCCACTCATGGGCCCATTGCGTGAGTACTGAGTGGCTCAGGAGAAATGAGTGGCTAAGGCGAAATGTTGGCTTATCCACTTGGCTGCTTTTTAATATCCTCTGCAGTGAATGCTCTTTGGTGGATATTAACATGAAACACAAAACTTGCACACTTTGAGCCCACTCCCAGAGGTCTATCCACATATCCCTTGCACAGATTCCTGCCACTGGTATTCCAGCATTGTTCCTTCTATGGATTCACAGTATGTCCATATATCAGGCTTCCCCTTCCTCCACACAAAGTGAATGGCCAAGGGTGCTGCCCACTGGAATGATTTCCCTAAGGCAGATAGGAAAAAGGGCAAAAGAAGTGGGCCAGCATTTTACAGAGGAGGCAAGATGAATGTAATCAGAGCAATGCAAAAATAACATCATATTCTATATACATGATGCCACCAGATTACCAACAATTCAAATTTCAGTGTCCATAGGTAATGTTTTATTAAGATGCAGCCACACTCATTCATTTACATATAGTCGACGAC
Source organism: Vicugna pacos (assembly GCF_048564905.1). NCBI lineage: Eukaryota > Metazoa > Chordata > Mammalia > Artiodactyla > Camelidae > Vicugna > Vicugna pacos. The sequence continues at coordinate 86,279,048 of NC_133023.1, forward strand.
TGATTTCACACTACAGTGGCAGAGCTGTGTAGCTGCCTCAGACTGTGCAGCCTGCAAAGCCAACAACACTTACTGTCAGCTCCTTTTCTAGACAGTAAAGTTTAAAAAATTTTTTAAGTTAAAATTAAGGTAAGTTAAACACAGCATTTCAACATTCCTAGCTCATTCAGAACATTCTTAGACATAGCACAGAGGAAAGACTAAGGAAAAGAACTGATGTCTTTCTACCTGGAAAAGATAGCTAGGAAGAGAGCTGGGGGAATGCTAACTAAAAATGAAAACCAAAGTCAGTGGGTCTCAAACTTTAGCATGCATCAGACTCCCCTGGAGGGCTTGTGAAAAATACAGACCACTGCCTACTCCAGGCTGTTTGATCCAGTAGGTCTGGGGTGACACTTGAGAATCTGCGTTTCTAGCAAGTTCCCAGGTGATGGTCATTTTGCTGGTCTGGAGACCACACTATGAGAACTGCTGCCCTAAGAGTTAGAAGTGGTTACTAAGCTGAGGCACTTCAGTAATCTGCATCAGAATCACCTAGATCCCTGGCCTCATGGGGCTTACGTTCGAGTGGAAAAGTGATATAATAAAAAAACAGATACATAATGTCATATAAAATAAAGCAGAGTAAGGGCATGGAGCGTGAAAGGGCATGCTATTTAAGACATGGTGGTCAAGTCAGGCCTCTTTAAGAAGACAGCATTGGACAGAGACCTTAATGAAAGGAGAGAGCAAGCTATTAATATGTTAATATTCATGTTCATTCATGTTATGTTAAAATGTGAGGGAAGAGTATTCCAGGCAGAAAGAACAGTCAGTGCAAAGACCACGAGACAGGAATGTGCTTGATGTGTGTTCCTGGAACAATTTAAAGCCAAGAATTTGACTCTGTTCTTTCTGGTTCTTTGTGTTCTTCCTTCCCCAGGGCAATAAGCTTCAGTTTATTCTCTATCACACAAACAGGGTCACACAATACAGGCTGTTCTGTAACTTGCATTTTCCCATAATGATAAATCATGAACATTCTTTCATGTCAAAATATTTAAGATCAGCCTCATTGTTTACAAAGGCTGAATATTTCATTGTAGAAATGTATCAGGGATTTACTTTTTTTAAATCAATGATTTGTAGTATCACCAATTTTCTATAAATGAACATGTAGATTGTTTCCAGTTCTTGGCTATGACCCAGAAAATGATGTAGTATGTTTTCTTCATATGTGTGTGTGTGTCTACTTGTTCGTGCATTCCTTTAAGCACTAAAAACTTACTGAGCTGGTACTATGTGTTAGGTATTGTGTTGTATGCTGAAAATACAACGGTGAACAAAATAGACATGGCTCTTGCTCTCATGGAATATAAGGTCTACTCGGGGGGAGAAAATCATACAACAAATAGGCAATTGCAAATTGTGAGACAGGCCAGCAAGATATGGCAGACACCATTGTTCAGCTAACCCAACTCCCACTTCAGCCAGAGTTTTGGCCAATGAGCCAAAGTGGTTTGTGGTAAGCAAATGATGGCCCTCCCCACCCCACCCCCAACACACACACCGTGTCCTAATCCCCAGAACCCATGGAGATGTTAAGTTATGCGGCAGTAGGGGAATTAAGGTTGCAGATGGAATTAACCTTGTTAATCAGTTGACCTTAAAATAGAGAGCCCAGCCTGGGTTATCCAGGTGGGCCCAATGTAATCACAAAGATCCTTAAATGTGCCCAGACTGTGGGCCAGAGTCAGAGAAGGCGATATGGTGACAAAAGCAGAAGTCAGAGTGATGTGATTACTGGCTGTAAAGACGGCAGGGAGCCACCAGCCAAGGAATACAGACGGACACCCTTCAGAAGCTGGAAAAGGCAAGGAAACCGGTACTCCCCCTAGAGCCTCCAGAAGGAGTGCAACCTTGCTGACACTGAATTTTAGCCTAGTGAGACCCATTCCAGCTTTCTGACATCCAGAACTGTAAGATAATGAACTTGTGTTGTTGTAAGCCACTGAATTTGCAGAGATTTGTTACAGCACTCATACGAAACCAATGCATGGGTTCTTTCCCGATACAGCTGTTGTCCCTTCCTCGTCTTCCTTAGGTTTGCCTTGCATGCAGAGATGGAAACATCATCTAGTGACATCAAGGAAAAGGCCCAAGAACTGCAAAGCCATCAGCCGTGACATTGTTGAGCTGCTGAATAAATGCCAGCAGCCCCTAACCTCCTGCCTTCCAGTTCTGTGAGAAAAATAAAGTCAGAGATTCGTGCAGACACGAGCATCCCTGAGTGACAAGCAGGTAAAAATAGAAGGGGCTACGAGACAATGTCACAAAGACCTAACCTGAGCACAAAAGGTGTGTGCTGTGGAACTTTTTTCTGTTCAACATCCATTCCTCTTCCTATTTGGGGGGAAATCCCCAGTATGTACAGCATCAGGGGACTGCACTACCAAAACCCCCACTTCACGACTGAGAGAGACTCTCACCCATGCTGGGTTGGGATAGTGTACAGATGGCAGGAAGTGCACTGGTTTGTGCAGTAGCTCTAGCACTTGAAAGATGGAAACCTTCTGGCCTGCACTGTACACTGGCTGAGCACACTCCCGTGGCAGAAAGTCCTCAAGCAGAGAGTGGCAGGTGCTGGTGGGAAGCTTAGCATGGCTGAAGCAGGGAAATATGTTTCTGCTATGAGAGAAAAGAGACTATTTACTTGGTGACTATGTGTTTGTAAGAATGGGGAGAATAAACCTGGGAACGGATCTTGAGTGTACTGAGCCAGGGAGGACTATAAAGCTGGATATGGGAGAGTTTATTGATATTGGAACACTCTCCCATGACTCAGGATTAACGTCCTGGCAAGGCCACCTGGAGCCAGTCCTAGTATGCTGCTGGGATGGCTCCTTGAAACTTGGAAACAACAAAGCCTATATAGTAAATGAAGTGGAGTTGTTGAAACTGCCTTGACTGAGAGAAGGGCCAAAAGCTCATAGAGGTGGGCAAACTGGAATGGCTTTGTTATGTAAGACCAGAGAACATGCCAGTTGACAGTGTCCCCTGGGAGGGCCCAGCGGACACTTCTTTTGTTAAGGCAATAAGAAATGTGTTCCCTACCATGTTGGAAAGCTCCATGGTGGCTGTCGTCTTTGGTTGGGGTTCATGATAGGGTAGACTGCTATGTTAACTTGGCTCCTTGCTGTCAATGGGGATGATAGGAATCTAGACTAGCAGAGGTCAGATGGCAAGAGTCAACTATCAGAGTCAAGGTGAGTGCAATAACCATAATGGACAGCAAGTCTGGAATGGCAAAGATGGGGCTTCCCCCTGTAGCGGTCTGTAGAGATGGCTAAAAAACTGGCATTCCTAGGAACGACACAGATGGCAAGCTGTATTAGTTCACTAGGGCCACCATAACAAGATACCGCAGACTTAGTAGCTTAAACAACCATCACTTATTTTCCCACAGTTCTAGAGGCTAGAAGTCCAAGATCAAGTTGTTGGCAGGGTCAGCTTCTTCTGAAGCCTCTCTCCTTGGCTTGCAAATGTCTGCCTTCTCACTGTGTCCTCAAATGGTCACCCCTCAGTCTGTGTATTGTCTGTGTCCTAATTTCTTCTTCTTCTAAGGACACCAGTCATGTTGGATTTGGGCCTATCCAAATGACCTCATTTTACCTTAATTACCTCTTTAAAGGCCCTATCTCAAAATATATCACATTCTGAGGTCCTGGGGGTTAGGACTTTAATATGTGGATTTTGCAGGGGCACAATTCAGCCCCTAACAGAACTCAACAAGGATAGTGCATATAAAGGTGGGGGCAAAAAATAAGAATAGTTGAATGGTAAACTGATGTCAGTTACCACAATGGAAAAATCATGATCCTTTGCCTAGTTTCCATCCCCAATCAAGTGCTCAGATCCAGAGCAGATCAAGTAAAGAAAAGGCCGGGTCACCCTGAAGAGGGACCCTGCAATGCCACGGCAAACACATAGTTATGATTCCAGCAACTCTACCTCAAGAGAACTTAGGCTATTTATCAGTGTAACTGTATAGTGGGGAAAGACAAATACTGATACTTCAGGGCCCCCTATCAGAGCAGGATGGATGGAGGCCTAGTCAGAAATGGAGTCCTGGCCCAATTTCACAGTGAGTCCAATGGATCCATACCCATTCTGTGGTCATTTCTCTGGTCCTTGAGTGTATTCTTGGAAGAGACATATTGAGCAGTTAGAAGAATCCTCAAATTATTCCCTCACATAACAAGTAGAAGCCATTAGGACAGAAATGGCTAAGTGGAAGCTTCTGAAACTCCCTCACCCAGCCAAAATAAGAAGCGATGCCACATCCTGACCGGGCTGCCAGTGAGTAATGCCAGTTTCCTCACCTCCTGCTCAGGCAAGACATTCTGAGGTGTGCTCCACCGTCACCTAGAAATCCCCAGGAAGTCTGAGCCCAAGTTGTCCACAGCCATACCCGCTCACTAATGCACCTTGCACTGTTTTCCATCCTTCCCTGCCCCACTTTTCATTTCCCTATCGATGCTTCGTAGAATCACCTCCCAAAGAGATTATTTGTACTCAAATCCATACCTCAGGGTCTAATTCTGGGAGAATCCAACCTAACACATCTTCTTTCTGTCATCTGTTTATCCTGAAAAAAATATACCTATAAAGGGTTTTCGTTGTTGTCATTGTTGCTGGTTGTTACCCCAAAAAAGATCGTGTCATACACACTATTCTGCAATAATCTTTTTTCATTTTATGCTTTATGGAAATTCTTCCAGGCCAATAAGTTGTATATCTAATTAATATTTTAATAGACGTGTCATATTCCATAGTATAGGTATACCATTCTCCTATTGCTAAACATTCAGGTAGTTTCCAGATTTGCCTCCACAAACCATGCTCCATAAGCATTCTTGGACATACAACCTAATGAACCAGTACTTCTGTTTACATATGACAGACTCTGAAATTAAGGACTGCTAGGTCAAAAGGTAGGTGTATTTTGCTTCTAAAATCTACCTCCAGATTTCTCTCTAAGAGGGTTCCAGTAACTCAATTCCCACCAGGAAAGCTGAGAGTGACCCTTTCCCCAGTCCTTGATGGCAAACAATGCTGTTACTCCTTTAATTTTTAAATCTTAAGGATGGAAAGAGTTGCTCATTGTTACTGTAATTGGGAAGCTAAACATCTTTTTATTCACTAGCTGTTTAGATTTTTTCTTCGCAAATTGTTTATTCATATCTTTCACCTTTTTTTTTAATTAGGCTTTTAGGTTCCTAGAATTCGTTGTGTATTAGGAATATCACTCCTATATGGATTGTACGTGTTGCAAATACTTTTTCTAAGTCTAGAGTGTGTCATTTGATTTTGTTTATGTTGTTTCAAAACATAAAAACTCTAAAAAAATCTATATAGTCAATCATGTTTATCTTTTTTAAAGGCTTCTGCATCTCATTTAAAAAGGTTCCCTGACCCCCTCAAAATGTTCTTCTAGAACCAATAAATGTTCTCCAAATTTTCATCAAATATTTTAAATTTCTTTTGGTAAAATTGTTCATCCAGCATTGTAGATCAGTAAAGTGGGAAGAAGCTAGAATGATTCATGCAGTAATGGAGTAGAGTTGGAGACATCTGTAAAAAAAACCCATGTTTAGCTTAATGTAGATATGGATAATTACATATAAAATATTTATAAATATGAGTATACACTCTTGTTTGTATACCCACATGTATCTCCTTGCTCTGTCAGCTGAGACGGCCTAGAAGTAACCACATCCCAGAGGCAATGGGCACACCTAACACTCAGATCTTGGTTTCTGATACCATCCTCCAATAAAAGGAACCAGGGAGAAACGGCCGATTCTAAAACTGGAGCAGGAAATATACAAGATATGCCCGAAGTGCCCCAAAGTAAGAAAGTGATCCAAAACAAAACAAAGCAAAAAAACAAAACAATTCACAACAATGAAGGTATATCAAAGATACACAGGAGCCAAACTGAAAAGGCTCCCACCAGCCAAAGCTGAAACAACCTAGGTAACAAAGTAGCATTATAACGCAAAGTATAAAATAAGTATCCATGGATCATACTGTTACAAAGAAGCGAGACAGAGAATACCTACTTGTGGTTGCCAGGGGGGCGGAGGGTGGGAAGGGATAGACTGGGATTTCAAAATTGTAGAATAGATAAACAAGATTATACTGTATAGCACAGGGAAATATACACAAAATGTTATGGCAGCTCACAGAGAAATAAATGTGACAATGAGTGTGTATATGTCCATGTATGACTGAAAAATTGTGCTGAACACTGGAATTTGACACAACATTGTAAAATGATTATAAATCAATAAAAAATGTTAAAAAAAAAAAGAAACGATTAAATAAATAAATAGGGGAGAAGAGACAAATCTCCCATTCAGAAGAATTCTGGATAATTTATGTAGATACTCTGCCATCAAGGAGGTGCATACAACTCTCCACTGAAGTGTGGACTGTGCGTTGTGATGTTCTTCCGAAGATCACAGTACGTCAAGGAGAGGGGTAGTCATTTTTCAGGGCAGGAACCTGACAAACACTACCTCAAACAGATGATCAAAGTTTAATACCAACAGTGAAAAGTTATATTGATAATATGTCCTCTTGATATGTGATGAAATGGAATGTTGCTTCTGTGGTCTTCTTCCCCCAAATCTGTAACCCTAGTCTAATGATGAGAAAACAAACCCCAGTTGAGGAGCATTCTACAAAATACCTGACCAATATGCCTTAAAACCATCAAGGTAATTAAAAATTAAGAAAGCCTGAGAAACTGTCACAATCAAGAGGAGTCCAGTGAGATATGACTACTAGATATAATATGGTATCCTGGATGGGATCCTGGAACAGAAAAAGGACATTAGGGTAAAACCAAGGAAATGTGAATAAAGTATGGACTTTAGTTAACAAAAATGCATGATATTGCTTTATTAATTGTGAACAAATTATGACAAAAATACCATCTATACTAACGCAAGATGTTAATAAAAGAAACTGAGTGTCAGGTATATGGAAACTATACTATCTTTACAATTGTTTTATAAATCTAAAATTATTTTAAAAATAAGTTTATTTAAAAAGTTGTTCAGTCATGTAGATTATATTTTTATATGGTATGATATATAAGCATGGCTGTGTTTTCTTTCATGTGGATAGCTAGTTGTGCCAACATCAATTTATCAAATCATTGAATTAAATTGCTGCTTTTTATCTATTAATTTACTATGCATATTTGGGTTTTGTTTCTGAACAATTGTACTTCACTGGTCTATGTTTTATTCCTGTACTGATACCATACTGTTTTGATTATGAATATTTTATGGTACTTTCAATATCTGGTAAAATATATTTGCAACTAATATCACAAAGGACAAATTTCCATAATATATAAAGAGTTACAATAAAATCAATAAGAAAATGAACAACCCAGTAGAATAATAGGCAAACAAGATGAGCATATAATTCATAAAACCATAAATACAAATGGCTCTTAAACTTGTGAAAACATGTTCAAACTCAGTCATAATTAGAAAAAGGCAGAATGAAACCATACTGAAATACCTTTTTCACCTCATAGATAAGTAAAGATCAAAAAGTTTAATAAAATGCTATTTTTGTGAGAGTTAGAAAAATAGGCACTTTCATACATTGCTGGTGGGAGAGTAAATTGTTACAACTTTTATGGAGAGCAGTTGGCCAATATCTATAAGAATTTTAAATGTACATGCTATTTGACTCAGAAATTCTATCTAGAAATATCTTACGTATACTTAGAAATACACAAATTGTATACAGTGTTATTCATTGAAACATTTTTTAATGTGAAATTGCTTTATTATTTAAGTATCATGAAGCAGAGATTTATGGTGTTTGGTGAGAGTAATCTAGGTACATCTGGCCTGAAAGTCATGGAGCTTAGGGAAGTTTTCCCCAATATCAGATAGAAACATTATTTTTAACAGCAGACAGTTGGTCCAAAAAAAAGTATTTTGTCCATTAACAGCAGAGCAGTTAAACAAGGGTATATCCATAAAGTGAAGCTCTGTATACACAAAGGAACAATGAAGCAAGCTCTTTGTGTACATCTCAAAGGTACATTGTTAAGACAAAGTAATATGAAGAATAATGTGTATAAAATGTGTAAAAAAAAAGATTCAAATATCTCTGAAAGTATATGGGAGAAACTGGTGACCAAACTTGCCTATGTGGCTGAGGGAAGGGGTGGAAGAGAGCTTTATCACTGCATGCCTCTTGGTAACTTTTGAATCTGAACCATATGAATATTTAACTCATTGAAAAGAATAAATAAAATATGAATTTTTATAATAATTAAAATATAAAATTATTCTATCCATTTCAATTAGACTTTTATAGGGATTACTATTTGAATTGCATTATATTTATCATTTGGGGAAGACTCATATTCTTATGATATTTTGCCTTTTCATTTGTTCAGATCTTATTTTGTGTTCTTTGATAAGAAGTTATAATGTTTTTCATATAAATCCTGTACATTTCCTCTTCCATTCATTCGTAGGTATTTTAAATTTTTGTCAGTGTTGTGAATGAAGTATTTTCCCATCACTACTGGTTTTTGCTTATTTTCATATAGCTAAATTACCAAAAACCTGTATTACATCTGGTAGTTTTTGTAATACTAGAGTCTATTAAGCTTTCTATGAATATAATTTTTAAAATAGAATAATTTGCCATGTTTTTTCTAACGTGAATTTCTACTGGTTTAGTTGTGGTAAAAGCTAAACACATTTGTAAGACAGAGACAGGGACAGAGAGAGAGGGACAGAGAGAAATACAGTGGTATAAATAAAATTGAAGTTGATTTTGTTTTCTTACACAGTTGTTGACTAGTCCAGGCTGGGGGAACACCCTTGCTCCTCCAGGTTATTCAGTGACCCATGTTCCTTCATCTTACTGCCCTGACATCTACTGGGATGTTGTCCTCATCTGCATGGTTGGCATGGAGTGACAGTTATTTCTATATTCCAGCCTGTGGGAAGTAGGGTGGAAGAGAAGTCTAGAGTAAGCAATTTCCTTTTAAGCAATTGAGGAGTACGTTGACCTCACCACGTCTGTGCATATTCTGCTGGTGCAAACACACCAAGTGGCTGCACTTAGCTTTAAGAGAAACTCAGAAATGTACTCTCTCAGCCGTGTCCTTAGCTAAAACTGTATTTCTCAGAAAGAACAGATTTTTGAAAATAATTAGCAATCTGCTACACATATTACTTTATTTTCTTATTTTATTGGATTAGTTAGAACATCCAAAACAATGCTGAATAATAGTGATGATAGCATCCTTCTCTCATTTGTGATTTTAATGAAAATGACTTTTTAGTTATCATTTAACATGTTTGTTATTGAGTTTTGGTATGTAATCTTTATCATATTTAAGTAGTTTCTTTTTAATTTCTATTTTACTTTGAATATTTATTAGGAAAGGCTGCTGAATTTTTAAATGCCTTTTCAGTTTCTATTGACACAATACTATGGGTTCTCTCTTTTAATTGTTCCATGTCATGAATTATGTTGAAGGACTTCCCAATGTTGAGTCATTTATGTACTTCTGAAATAGACCTGCTTGGTCATGGTGTGTTACTCTTTAGCCACACTGCTAGATTCCGTTTATTAATCTTTTATTTGGAATGTCTATGTGTATATTTTGTATAAATATTATCATATTTAAATATCATATTACCATATGTAAGGCTATGCTAGCTTTACAAAATGAATTTGGGATCTTTCCATCTTTTCTGTGGTCTGAGGACTGGTGCCAGTCCCTAGACTGCTTGCTACCAATCCATGAAGAGATAAGTACAGAAACAAAGGATTTAGAGAACTTTATAGAAGTTTGACAGCCTTATGACATCCAAGCAGTGATCAGTGGACTCATCAATAAATAATGCATTCAGTTTTTATAATTATCTTTTGTCCCTGTGTTAAATTTGTTTTGATTATATTTATTGAAATGTAAAATGTAATTTATTCTTGATGAGCTTAAAAATTGAAAAGTTGGGCTTCCTTTGCTTATTATTTCGTTTATCTAATTATTTTTATTGAATTTTACAAAAGCCTATATCCACAATAATTGTAAATTAAAAAAAAAAACTCGTCCTTCATTCAGATATTTTGAAAAACACTGGTAGATTAATTAAAATTATTTGTTTTTTAAAGGTTGGCTAGAATTTAGTTGCAAAAACGACCGGACCTGCTGACTTTCCATTCTCTTCTACAGTTACTGCTCTCTTCGAGGTTTCTATTTCTTGCGTCAATTCTGGTAGTTTATGGTTTGCCAGGAAATCAATCATTCCTTCTATGCATTCACATTCGATATTCTCTTAAAAGTCTTTTAATATCCTACGTATCTGTGCGGGTTTTTTAACTGACTTTAAAATTACTAACATTTTACCCCGCCTTCCTCCCTCCCTTCCTCCTTTTCTTCCTTCGTACCTTCGTCTGGCTAGCCAGGAGTTTATTTTATTGGTTCTTTCAAAACAAAAAACAAAAAACAAAAACCCGGCTTTGGGGAGCGGACGGGCGGGAGCTGGGCGAGCGCGGAGCCCGGGAACCGGGGGTTCACTCGGAGCGGAGAGAAGAGGGCGACGGGGCCGGCTCGGTGCAACCAGGGCACCCGAACTAGGGTTTTCCGGGTTTGGGGAAGTCGCCCGAGCCCCCGCTTCCGGCGTCGCCGCCCCGGATGCTATCTCCTCCTCCTTTGTCGCCGCCTCCTCCTCCTTCTCGTCCTTCTCCTCCTCCCCCTCCCGGCTCGCGGTGCCTAGTCCGTCCTGATGCCGCCCCTGATGCCGCTCCTGCTGCCGCCGCCGCCGCCGCCGCTCAATTTGTCCTCCTGCACCATATGTCCAACCGAGTGATGCAGCGGTACACAGTGGTACACAGCCGCAGGACCTCAGATGAATGCACAGCTAGAAGGTTGGCTTTCACAGGGTCGGTCAACAAAAAGACACGCTGGAGCCATTATCATACCCGGCGCAGGATAACTTACTGCAGGTTTTATTGCTGCCCGGGCTTAGGGCCTTCCTATCATGTGCCCCTCTGCCTGTGTGCACGTTTCATTGTGGATAGACACAGGACACCTCTATATGACCTCCTTATTAATCAGAAGATTGCTAGAAAACTGAAGGTGAACGCAGTATTGACATACATTAGTCTTACACTGTTAAAGCCATAGCAAGCAATAAGAATGGGTTTACCATTATTCCTGTGCTGCCTGGAACTCGGAATGAGTCAAAAGAATAGGAATTCAGGAAACTACAGTAAATATCTAGTGCAGCACTGTCCAATAGAAATATAACGTGAACCACAAATGTAAGCTAAATATGTATTTTAAATGCTCTAGTAGCCACATTTAAAAAGTTTAAAGAAACATATCAGATAAATCTCGGTATCTTTCCTCTAATATATCCAAAATATTTCACTATTTATCAGTGTGAAAATTATGAGGTGTCTCACGTTCTTATTTCTTTTTCATACCAAGTCTTTGACATCATGCACATATTTACAGGTCCAGAGCATTTCCAATCAGATTAGCCACATTCCAGGTGCTGGAAAGTCACACGTAACTAGTACTAACCATACAGGACGGTGCAGTTTCTTCTATTTCTGCCGTTAGGTCAAAGGTTCTGAATAGTCAGTCTGCTGAATCTCCGGGGGCAATTTATGGATCCTTTGACTATCTAGAATCTAATCTAGATAAAACATGTGGAAGTACTAACAGAAAAATTGGACCCCATATACTTGGGCAATTCCTTGAAGAAATTCCTTAACACAGTGTGTGGAATATATCCCATCAGCTGTTACTAAATATTATCATGGAGCTCTAGAAGATTGGAACAACTATGAGCTTTTCCTGTTTGAATTACACCCAGTCAGGCCAGTGTAGAAACTGGCTGGAAATCTCAGTGACTTGGGTAGTTGGAGCATTCTGGGTCGACCAAAGCTCTGGGTCTTCCAGGGTGCCACTGCATGCCCACATACCCAGCCTGGTCCTCCCCAAGATACTGTTCCTGATCTCAAGGGATACTGAAACCTCGACCTTTCTCTCCTGTTTTCTAGTATGAATAGCCCTTTCTTAATTTCAAGTCATTAAAAAGTGCTTCCTTGTTTCCGGGGGCAGTGAAAGGAAGGCTGGCATCTGAAGTTTGACATTAAAAGATGAGTGATTTAAAGGCCCCACCGTGGAATACAGTTCTTTGAATGCTACTTGTTTTTGCCTGATAAATCATTTCACAAATCCAAAAAGTCCACTCTTTGCAGATTCGTGCACATATATTCTACTACAGAACAATTTTGCAAATTACACACACAGAGAAAAAGGTGGAACCTTTAATTAATTGAACTAATTTTTTTAAGCCAGCTTTTGGTTTGAGGTTTTATGAATTTTTTTAATATAATTTTTGTTTGTTTTTGTGGCAGACGTAGAGAGATGCCGCTCAGACTCCACTTCAAGGGAGAACTAACTGTCTGGCTGCAAAGAGGCCTGCCAGCTGTTATACCTTCAGAGTCTGCCTCAGACTTTGAGCTGGGGGCCACACTCCTCCCCGGACGCCCACAGCTACTGACCTAGCAGGGTGGTGGTACTGGAGCAGAGCCTTTTCTGCCCAATGCAGGACTCCTCTAACGCGTGGTCTTTGCTATGGAGTGCCCCAGTGGGCGGGCAGGGGCTTCGTCGGGTCTGCATTGCAGTCTGACAACACTCCCCGCCCCTTCTTCACAGATGTTTACTCCTCAGTAAAGCTTTTGGACCCTTAATCCCTCAGTGTCCGTTTCCCAGAGAACCCAACCTGTGACTATTTTCTATTTCACTAATTTGAGCATTGTCTTTACTAATTCCCTGTTTATGTTTTCTTTTAGATAATTTTACCGTTTTGCACCTCTGTTCTTAGTAGGTTGCTTAGTTTACATATTTTCCATTTCTTTCTTTTTTAAGATCAAAAGCATTTAAAATGGGTGTTGCAAACGGGTAGACTTCAGTGCTTTTAGGCCAGTCGTGTACCTTTTAATTCTGCACAGGCCCCACCTCCAATTTTACACCTAGCTGCTTCCTACATCTACATCACATACATAGGCCCTGAATACATTTGTGAATCCTGATTTAAAGCTATAACTTTTCTTCTTCTAAATAAAGCTTTAGGTGATCCCGCAGGTTTTGGTATAAAGCATTTACCTTTTTATTACTTCCTAAAAAATTTATAATTTCCATTTTGATTTTCTCTTTAACCTAGGACTAAATGAATGTTTCTCAGTTTCCAAGTAGTAAAGTTATTTTGACCATCTTTTATTATTTATTTCTAATTTTACTGGGTTATGAGAAAGTGTAGCCTCTAAAATCTCTTAAATTCATGAGGCTTCTCCTCTGTGATGAAGCATACAATCAATGGACATTAGAAAATAATTTATATTTTTAGATGCATGTGGACATATACATTGAACTTGTTAGTTATATTAATCAAATCATCTATTCTCTATCTTTTTGTCTACTTGACCACTTAAATTCTGAAAGAAGTATATTATAAACTCCTATTATGTTGTGGTTTTTATCAAAATCTTTTTGTGTTTCTAAGAGTTTTTTGCTTTAAATCTTAAGCTGCTGTAATAACTTAGTACATAAATGTTTATGGCTCATCCCTTCATCAAGGACTGAAAAAGTATGCCCCCTTTTGTCTTATTTCTTGCTTTTAGTCTTGAATTGCACTTAAAAAAAAACCTTAGTGGCTTCAGCAACACACATTTATGATGTCACAGTCTCTGTGGGTCATAGGAATACAGGCATGGCCTAAATGGTTCATCTGCTTCAGAATCCATCATGAGATTGCAATTACAGTGTTGTCCACATGGAGGCTCTCATGGGATGCAATCAAAGTGTCAGCTGGGGCTGCAGTCTCATCTCAAGGCTCAGCTGGGGCAGGACCCACTCCAAGCTCACTCACATGGTTGTTGGCAGGATTCAGTTCCTTGTTGGCTGTTGTTCCTTGCCAGGTGGCTGTCTATATCACAGTACAAAAACAGCCAGAGAGAGAATGTGAGCAAGACAGAAGTCATAGTCTTTCATAAGCAAATTAGGAAAGTGACATCCCATCACTTTTGCCATAGTCTGTTATAAACAAGTCACTAGGACCAACACAGAGACGAAGGGAGGGAATTACGTGAAAGAGTGAATACCAGGAGATGAGGATCACTGGGAGCCATTTTAGAAGCAGCCCGTCACAGCTGGGTATAACATTTTTAGCTAGCAGTTCTCCTGTCCCAATATTCCGTAGATGGTATCCCAGTTTTTTCTAGCTTTCTGGGTCATAGATGAAAAATCCAATCCTAGTTTATTTTTCTTTGTAAGTGTCCAACCAGAAAATAGAAACTGCTCTGAGTATTTAAAATACAGGGAATATAATAATACAAGGAATGGATTACACTGGTAATGGAAGAACTGAAAAACCCAAAAGGAAACAATGAGGGGCAGCCCAGAGATTAAGAATAGCAGGGAGCAAATACTTTCCCCAGGCTGTAGGGTCAAAGCACAGGGTGGTTCTTAAAAGGTTTACCAACTTATCAGAATCAGCTTCAGATTTATACTAGTTTAATTTTAGTGATATATAGAAATGATACTCCTATAAACTAGATAATTCTATGCCCTCACCCATCCCCCCTTCCTGTGTTACGATACATATTTCATCTCTTAATGTTACAAACCCAAGGATACATTGTTATACTTATTACTTTCCCCTCTGTAGCCCAATACAGCTTTGCTCCCACCCACTTCCTCTGTCATTGGCAAATATACTGCACACATGTTACTGTTCTACATGTTATAGGCCCAGTGATATGTTTTATATCTACATATAATATAGACACATACAGATAGCTTTATAGATTTACAGATATATAGATTTATATGGATATAAAATTATATTTATATAAAATTACATACATAATAAATATTCTATTATTTTATATGTATAATTTTATACAATTGCTTTTCAAATCAGTTAGGAGGTGAAAAGAGAAAGATATGCATTTAGAATGTCTTTATAAATAATTACCTTTATTGATGCTCTTTGTTTTTTGTGTGTGGATTCAAATTAACATCTGGGGTCACTTGCTTTCAGCCTAAAGAACTTCCTTTAGTATTTCTCATAAGGCAGGTCTGCTAGCAACAAATTCTTTCAGTTTCTGTTTATTTGAAGAAGTCTTTGTTACATCCTTTTTGGAATACAGCTTTCTGGGATATAGGCTTCTTTGTTGACAGTTTTTTCTTTCAGCACTTTGAATATGTGCTCCCACTGCCTTCTGGACTTTATTGTTTCTACTGAGAAGTCAACTGATTGAACCTTCGGGGGATTCCCTTATAAGTAACAAGTCATGTTTTCTCTTGATACATTCAAGATTTTCTCCTCCTCTTTGATATTCAACATTGTTACTATGCTGTGTCTTATTTGTGGCTCTCTATTTTTATCCTACTTGAGATTCATTGAGCTTCATGAATGTGTACAAAATTAATTCAAATATTTTAAAATCAAATCCCTTTCTGTTAGTTCTTTTCAAACAACTTGTTTCATTTAACTTAGTCTGGTTAATTATAAAACTGTTACCTGAAAACTAGGTCTGCCTCTTGGTGGGTGTTGAGCCAAAAGACAGCCAAGCCAAAGATGGGGAGAAGGAAGGATTTATTACTCCCCCCAAGTAGGGAGAACACTGGGACTCTTTCCAAAGCAGTGTCTCTCTCTGTACAACAATATTGGGGAAGTTTTAAGCTAAGGGTACATGTATTTTCATGAAGGGACTTGGGCGTAGTCCAAACTTTAGCTGATTGAAGTCATGTGGGCCAAAAGAGATCAACATCATCATCCCTTAGGTTCCAGTGGATCTGGTGGTTGAGCACCCGAGGAGGGTTTAAATTATGCAAAACAGCTTAAGACACTGCTTCAGGCTAGTCTTTACCACTGAAACAGAAGTTGGAGTCTTTACACCTGATTTGTTATCTTTGCTATTATTACCTCTCTTGCCTGATTGTCCTTTTGTTCCCTTAAGATTATTATTGCTGAGACTTGTTCAAGGGTAAGCATTGTGGTCAGACTGAGATCACAAAATGGCTTAGAAAAAAAAAAGGCTTCCCTTACGTCAAGAAAATTATTCCTGGTTCTCTTTCTCTGGGGGACCCCCCTACCCTATCTGCCTATAAAACTAATTAATGCTCATTGTAACAAAACTCATAAGGAAACATATAAAGAAAAAGTAAAATTTTGCTTCACCTTTAACTTCCTCTAAATCCTTAGTAATAACCAAGAATAACAGTTTAATATG
Source organism: Vicugna pacos (assembly GCF_048564905.1). Lineage (NCBI taxonomy): Eukaryota > Metazoa > Chordata > Mammalia > Artiodactyla > Camelidae > Vicugna > Vicugna pacos. The sequence goes on from NC_133023.1 coordinate 86,295,401, forward strand.
TATCTTCCCGGACTTTCTCCAATGCATATTTAGATCTACTATGTGTTATTGATTTATTAAATATTTTTAACTGGTGGTGTGTAAACAGAAAACAGCTTTGTTTCTAACCACACCCATCAGTGTCTTCCCCCAGCTCAACATGTGATTCCTCTGCTAGGCAGTCTTTCCTCTGGAGCTAACAATTGGGTTGGCTGAAATGCTGTCAGATCTGCACTGTAGTCTCAGCCTGTTTCTGCTCAACCCTACTTTCAGCCCCCTTTCCTTTCATAGGTGTCATATCCGCATCACAATCTGCAGGCTCTCCCTGCTCAATTCTATTCCCCCCATTTCTTTTCACAGGTGTCAGATCTGTATCAGCATCTGAAGCTTTCCCTGCCCAATTCTGCTTCCCCTCCTTTTATCTTTCGCAGGTATTACCTACCCAGTAAGCTTCTAACACTCCTAACTCACTCTCAGCATCTGCTACCCAGAGGACCCAAACAACATGGTCTCCAAATTTCTACAGCTCAGCAGCCACCCTAGTTTTGGAAGAGTTCTCTTGGACCCCCTGCATTTGAAGGGGGAAACCGTAGCATTCATCACCTTAGGCTATCAGTTGTTCAATCTGGCATCTAATTTGTATTTCAATGAATTTGCCTCAGATTTCTGGTCTTCTCTTCACATGGACTTGGTGCGGTGGTAGCAATGATGCTTGAAGAATCAATTCTATATTTTAGTGTGTGCTGGAGATGGTGCCTAACAGAGCCTTGATCCACTCTTTAGAAAGTAGAGGTATGTATTGCCTATTGTTCTCAGCTTTGAGCTTTAGTCAAAATTCCAAAACTATAAGTGTTGCAGATATTAAAAAGATAAGAAGAATATATTATAGGCAACTTTATGTCAATAAACTTTAAGTTTTGCATGAAGTTGATAATTTCCTAGAAAAAAATAACTTGCCAAAACTAATTCAAGAAAAAATAGATAAGTAAATGGACCTGTAAGTATTAAACAAATAAAATCAGTAATTTTAAGAAGCTTCTCATAAATTTCAGACCCAGATGGCACCATAAGTGATTTCTACCACATAGTCAATGAAGAAAACATCGCAATTCATGCAAAGTCTTCCAGAGAATAGTTAAGAGGGGGAAGGGTGCCTTCTCCAACTCATTTTGAGTCTAGCATAATCTTGATACCAAATCCCAAGAAAGTAGTTTAAGACAACCTACAGGTTAATTTGTATCGTGAACACTGTGGTAAAATCCTGGACAAAATATGAGCAAACTGAATACTGTAATATAAAAAAGGAGTAATGAGTAAATTGGGTTTATCCCAAGAATGTAAGCTTGATTTAACATTAAAAATCAGTCAATGTAATTTTCCATATTAACTGATGAAAGGAGAATAATTATATGATCATATCAATAGATGCAGAAAAAGCATTCGACAAAATTCATGATAAAGAAAAACTGTAAGCAAATAGTAATAGAATGGAACTTCCTTAATCTTAAAAAATACCTATAACAAGCATCAAACTTAAAGGAGAAATATTGAAAGCTTTCTCTTCATATATCAGGAATCAGACAATGATATCCACTATCACTATTTCTATTCAACATTATGCTGGGCAGAAAGCAACAATAAGAAATAAAAGATTTAAAGATTGGAATGAAAAAATTCAAACTGTCATTATTTTCAAATGATATGTTCATGTGTACATAGAAGATCAAAAGGAAAATACAGTAAATTACTATAATTAGAGAGTTTAGCAAGGTTGCTGGATACAAAATGAGTATTCAAAAATAAATTATAGAAGAATTACAGGAGTAAATCTTTGTGACCTTGTTAGGCCATGGTTTCATAGACACTACATCAAAAACACAAATGACAAAAGAAAGAAATAGCTAAGTTGGACTTTATCAAAAATTTAAAATTTTGTGCAACATAAATCAGCACCAAGAAAGTGAAAAGACAACCCAGAGAATGGGTGAAGATATTTGCAAATCATATATCTGGATACAAGGGACTTGTATCCAGAATACATAAAGAATCTTAAAACTCAACAATAAAAAGAAAAATAGCCCAATGGGGAAAGGCTATTTGAATAGACATTTCTGCAAAAAAACTATACAAATGGGCAATAAGGACATGAAAAAATTCTCAACATCGCTAATCATTAGGGAAATGCAAACTAAAACCACGATGAGATATCACTTCACGTCCACTAGGATGACTATAATTTTAAAATATAAGACAATAACAAGTTTTGGCAAGAATGTGGAGAAATGGAAACTCTCATACATTACTGATGGGAATGTAAAATGGTACAGCTAGTTTGGAAAACAATTTGACCATTCCTCAAGGTGTTAAACAGAGAGTTCCCATAAGCTCTAGCAATTCCACTCCTCGGTATATACCCAAGAGGAATGAAAACATGTTCACACAAAAACCTGTACATGAATGTTCATAGCAGCATTATTCATAATAGCCAAAAAGTGGCAATAACCCACATGTCCATCAAGTGAATAATGGAAAAACAAACTATGGTATATCCATACAATGGGGTATTAATCACTATGAAAAGGAATAAAGTACTGATACCTTCCACAACATGGATGAGTCTTGAAGACATTTTGCTAAGTGAAAGAAGCCAGTGACAAAGGATCACATATTATATTATTACATTAATATGAAATGTCAGGCATTTCCGTGAATTTTGAGGAAGACAAGGGGCTTCTGCAGGGTAGCAGCAGTGGTAAAACATGATTAACATCACTTAGAATTCACACTCAGGAGAGAGTCCCACCCTGACTAAGTAAACACTAAGAACAGATTCGAGACCTGGTGATCAGAGCACTAAAAGTCAAAAGAAAGGGACCTGAAAATTGCACACAACAGAAGGCTTGAGAAGAAAGAACACAGTAACTGAGAAGGGAGAAGTATCCATTGGAGGAATAGCATTATAGAATCAAAAATTCAATGACCATGCCCCTACAAAAGCACCATTTATTAAAGAAATTGTACTTCCGTGTATCAACAGAAGAGGGTGCTCTTGAACCAATAAACCAAACAAGGCATCCAAACCTTTTTTTCCATATAGCATCAGCAGTTACTGCTGAACTAGGAACTTCTAGCACAGTTTATAATGACTAGAAAAGGAACCCAACATCCGCACAAAGCTACTCTAAAAAAAAAAAAAGAATCAAAACTTCTCAGCTGATAGAAATAATTACTCCCCAATAAAAACAACTGCAAAGCAGAGAAAAGCATGAATTAAATATATTAAACAAGCAATTACAGATGTGAAAGAATATTATGAATCAGAAATTTAAAAACAGAATAGAAACAAGCAAACAGGAAGATGTGAAGTGAGTGCTGACTGAACTCAGGAAAGAAATTGAAGAAAAAGACAGAATCATCTCAGAAGACTAAATTACAAAGCATCGAAGATTGAAACATTCAGTATAGGAAAGAAAGAATGAGAGTGAAAAAGAGCTAAGTCAACCAAAACAAAATAAAGAGGTAAAGAGGAAACTGACAGATACACCTGGAATTTCTTAAAAAGAAAAAGCCAACAATGGAACAGAACCAATATTTAATAGTGTAATTGTAACAAAACTTTCTGGAGATAAATAAAACAACACCTGATTCTACATATTTCTAGAGCTCATTGTGTAATTGGGAAAATTGACTGTCAACTCTGAGACACAGTCTAATAAAACAGACATTAATAATAAAAAAAAATTCCTTTGAGCCTACAGGCAAAACAAAAAACAAATGAACAAAAAATGAGTGACCTACAAGAAAAGAAATCAGGTGGCAACACACTACTTGCCAGGATTATAGAAAGGAAGTCAAGAGTGAAGAAACATTTTAAAGAAATTTAAGTTAAAAAAAAAGTAGGAAGTGCTCGCTTTGGCAGCACACATACTAAAATTGGAACGATGCAGAGAAGATTAGCATGGCCCCTGCACAAGGAAGACATGCAAATCTGTGAAGTGTTCCATATTAAAAAACAAAGAAAGAAAGAAAAAAGTAGAAGCCAAGGATCTCAGTTTTAAATGTGTGCAAGAACTCTTTCTGAGGATTCCACTAAGGGTCAAGTTTCATTCCACTAAAAGATGATTGGAAAATTTTGGCAGGAGAACAGATAGTGAGGATTGGATAGGTTTAATTATACATCTAAGACAAATATGAGGATGAGAATTGAAGAACGTTTGCTGACAAAGTAGAAATACAACTCAAAATGGGAGCAAAGGAGGAAATGTAGAATAAGCTCAATGATTGCTACCTAGGTTATAGGTGGGAGCCAAAGGATATCATTTAAATTAGCAAACCAAATAGTAGAAACCTAGGTGGTAAGGAAAACGGGGACTGAAAGCTGAGATCCTTAGCTATTCCAGTATGGCTTCTTCGTGCTGTGAGTCTTGTGGTATATTTTGAATATTTCAAGTATTAAATAGGCTTCATGCTCCTCTCTCTCTCCCTCCCCTTCTCTCTCTCTCTTTCTCTCTCTCACACACACACGCACACACGCACACACAGCCACCAGCCCAGACCATTCATTACATAACACTTCTCCATTCCATGTTTTGTAATCTTATGGTGACACTCTCACATTCTCAGCCCACAAAAAAGAAATACTTCACCTTCCTGCTCAGCCAGCTGCCCCACTTCTAGCCAGGGAATCCAGCTCCAATTCAGCCTGCCAAAGAGCTTCCAGGGCAGCTTTATTTACACAGTTTTACACAACACAATCGTCTGCAGGGGCAGCATCCCTGCCTTCAGTCAGAGCCAGATATTGAAAGGTTATTCTCTATTCTGGGAGGTTGTTGAAATTTAAAGGTTTTTAAAATTCTAAGCTGTAATAGTTTGCTTTAGGGCTCACTCAGTCGCTTGATACTCGAACCATAAAAGAGCAGACAGGAGGTAGTTCAGAAAAAAAATATGAAAGAGGATGCTGGCTTTTAGTTCGAGGTCAAAATATTTTTTACCATGTTAAGGCAATATCCATCTATCCCTGTTTCACTAAGGTTTAACCAAATATTATCATAAAGAAACACTGAATTCTCTCAAATGCCTTTTGGGGCACATATCAAGAAGATCATATGTTTTCTACCTTTCACCTATTAATAAAATAAATATTATAATATTAATATATTTCATCATACTGAAGCATCTTCACATTTCTCGAATGAATACTACTTGGTATGGTTAATGCATGACGGCAGTCTGTTATTAGTATCTCAGAGTTTTTGTAGCAATATTTTTAAGTGATGTTTCATCAAATTTATTTTTTAATTTAGTTTTTTATTTTAATTTTTAATTTATTTTGGGGGGTAATTAGGTTTATTTATTAAATTATTTATTTTTTAGAGGAGGTACTGGGAATTGAACCCAGGACCTCATGCATGCTGAGCATGTGCTTTACCATTTGAGCTATATCCTCCCCTCATCAAATTTATTTTGAACAATCTCTTTTTCTTGACTGACTTTTTTTTCCTACCAAATCATCTCTTTCTATCAAGAGCAGAGCTTATCTACATACCACAGCCCGGCACCATGCATGGTCCCTGCCCAGTCTAGGATTCCTTTTTATACCATGGCTGAGCCCAGCACAAAGGAGCCCTCATACAGCTCCCATTCTCTAACCACAGTACCCAGTGAGCTGGGAGATGGCCCTCTGCCTAGTTCAGGACCCTTATGCAGACCTCCACTCCCCAAATCGCTGAGCAGACAATCTTCCAACACATACCGTATCAGTAGGATTTCCCCTGTCCAGATTAAGGCTTATATCCATACCACTGTTCAGCAAAGGATAGTCCCTACGCATTACAGGGCTCAACACACATGACCCACTCAGGAGCTAGCACTGGACCAGAAAGTCTAAATCTATGCTATGATTCCCACTAGACAACAGTTATTCCAAAACCATAGTTAAGCACACTAGAATTCAAATCTAAACCATGAGCATACCACTAGTCATCAAATCAAGAGACAAGCATGTGCCAAGAACAGGGTTCATATAAGTATATACCACTTCAGCCAATCATTCACTCATTTTTCATTCATTAAATCTATATTTATTGAACATCTACTATATGTCAGGCGTTGTGCTAAAGTAGCCCCCACAGCACTCTGACAGGTAGTCCCTTAACCATACCGGCAACTAGATCTAGCAAGCCAAGAGTCAGCCCCATCTTAGACCAGGCTCATAGCTATACAGCCTCTCAACATACATTAAGTGCCTTTAAGTACCTTCTCAGCAAAGAGCCTAAATCCACACTAGGACTCTACAGGGGACAGCTTTCACCAAGGACGGGGTAGGGTCCATACCCATATACATACCAGAGCTTAGCACACCAGCCCTAGGCCAAAGCCAAGCCTGAATCTTTACCACTGTTCAGCAATTATGGGATACCCTTTCCTAAGCACTTGGCTTACACATATGTCAATAGCTTAGCCACATACCACCATTAAGCACACTTGGGAAGGCCCCTCAGACCATGGCCTTAACTTTATCTCTGCCCTTGTAAGCCATGAGACAAATCTCACCCAGGTAAGTGCCCAAGCAAGAACAATCAACTCAATTCTCCATACCATTTTTGCTTATATCTATAGTTTATTCATTTTTATTGAAACATAGTATTCAACTGGATGAATATGGCATGTTTAACTATTCACTCTTGAGGGACAGCTTCTATAAATAAATAAATGAATGAATGAATACACACATATACCCCAGGGTACATAAGAGTGTATTTCTGAAGATATATATCTGTGTGGAAGTGCTCAATCATGAAATAATGTGTATCTTCAAATTTAGTAAATAATAGTACACGATTTTCTAAAATGGTTGCAATGGTTTAAAAGTCTCACTGTTGCTCCGTGTTCTTGCCAACCATTATTAGTGTCAGGCTTTTAATTTTCACCAGTTAAGTGGGTATGTAATGGTATTGTATTGTGGTTTTAATTTGCATTTCCCTAATTACTAATGAGGTTAAGCAAATTTTTGTATGTTTATTATCTATTTGGATTTACAATTTTCTGGAGTGACTAAGTTTCTAGCCTATTTTTCTATTGTATTATCTATCTTTTTTCTTGTTTATAGTTCTTTATTTATTTTGGAAAATAGCTTTTTTTCTACTAAATTTATTGCAAATATCTACTCCCACCCTGTGACTTGTCTTTTTTAAAAACTTTTTTTAATTGAAGTGTAATTGATTTACAATGTTGTATTAGTTTCTGGTATACAGCATAGTGATTCAGGTATACATATATATATTCTTTTACATATTCCTTTTCAATACAGGTTACTACAAGCCATTAAATATAGTTCTCTGTGCTATACAGTAGGAGACTTGTCTTTTCATCTTATGGTATTTTCTGAGAAAGAGAATTTAATTTTAAAGCACTCAGACTCATCAATACTTTCTTTTATGGTTAGTTTTACATGTCTTTTTAAAGAACTCTTTCCTTGCTCCCCAATTTTTCTTTTATTACCTTATGAAATCTTCATTGTTTAGTCATTTACATTTAGACCTTTAATCCACTGGCATTGATTTTTGTGTACGGTATGAGGTAGGGGTCCAATTTCTTTTTTTTTTTTTCAATACAGATAGTCAATTGTACTAGCATAATCTGTTGAAAACGCCATCCTTTCCTCACTGCTCTGTAACACCATCTTTATGCACATGTGCACATATGCAGCAGTCTGTTTCTGGGCTCTCTGTTCTGTTCCAGTGACTTAAGTATCTTTCCTTGCATTAATATCACACTATTAATCAACATAGCTTTACAATAAGTCTTGATATTTGGTCAAGCAATCCCTCCCACTCTGTTCTTCAAGAGTGCCTTGGCTATCTTTGGCCCTGTGGATTTCCATATAAGTCTTTTAATCAGTTTGTCAAGTTCCGCAAAAAACCTTCTGGGGCTTTAACTGTAATTGCATTGAATCTATGGATTAGTTGACTTTTTTACTATTGTTGGTCTGCAACCTGGGGAGTACCCTGGGTGAAATTCAAAACTAGTCCCTGTACCCAGAAGGTAAGGAGAGACAGAGGAAAGAGTCAGACCACCCCAGATTGGTGGTGGCAGTTTTAGAAAATAAGGGAATCTACATAGAAGACTTGTCTTGGGTGAGACAAGTAGACTTTGCATCCACTCATCAGAATCTTAAAAGTTCAACTGGGTTCAGTCACGTATACCGGTCCAGATGGCCTCAACAACACAGTGCTCTCTCAAGGGTATGCCCTTGAAAATAGCTCCTACTGTGAGAATGGTGGGCAGAACATACATTCCAAGGACCAGGGTAGGGCTGAGGAGCATCTGATTGCCTGGGTCCAGCTGACGGTCACATCCCCTCAAAGACCTCCTCCACCAAAAATATTTAGTCTTCTAATCCCTGAACACAATATATCTCTTCATTTGTCTAGGTCTTCTTTAATGCTTCTTAATAAGGTTTTATATTTTTATTCATAGAGTATGTAAGCTTTTCCTGTTATACTTGTTTTAAGATTTTCCCAACATTCTACTATGAAATTTTTCAAAAATACAGAAAAGGGGAAAGAATTTTCCAGTGAATACACACCACCTTGATTTTACCATTAACATTTCACTACATTTGCTTTATCGTGTATCTATTCATCTCTCTATCCTTCTATTCATCCATTAAGTCCTGTTATTTTGGGTGTATTTTGAAGTAAATTACAGACATTAGTACACTCACCCCTAAATTCTTCAACATACTATTTCCAAGTGTTTCTCTCTTTTGTGATGCTACTGGTTGTATCTTTATTTTTTAATTTCCACTTTTCTGTTTGTTGCCATTATGTGGGAAAAAATTAATTTCATATATATATATACCTTCTATCCAGTATTCTTGTTGAACAGTCTCTTTAATTCTAATCATTGATCTCTATACACTTTTGGAATGGTTACATACACAGTCATGACATATGCAAAGAATAAAAATTCTGGTTTATCCACTTAAAACCTTCTATCATTCTTCCCTTTCCTGCACTGCATAGGACCTCCACTACAATGTTAAAGAGAAATGGTGATGATAGTGGGCATCTTCATCATGTTCATGACCTCAAAGGAAAAGCCTTCAATTGCTCACCTCAAATATGATGATGCCTATACATTTTTTTCAAGATCCTTATCAAAGACATTCTTTTCACAGGGAGAGTATAGCTCAAGCAGTAGTGCACATGCTTAGCATGCATGAGGTCCTGGCTTCAATCCCCAGTACCTCTTCTAAAAATAAATAAACCTAATTATCTTCCACAGCCAAAAAAGTTTTTAAAAAGACATTCCTTTCTATTATTTTGCTATTAGTTTTTGTCATGCATGGATATTGAATTTTATGGTTTTTTCTGCATCTTCTGAGATTAGCACATGATTTTCCCCTTTAATATGTTAGTATGACCAATTAAAACACTTGATCCCCTGATATCAAAATATCTTTGCATTTCTGGAAATAAACCCAACTTATTCAAGATATTTTATCCTTTCCACTACATATTGTTGGACTTAGTTTGCTAAAATTTGATTTAGGATTTTCGCATCTATGTTCATGAATGAGATTGGCCTGTCGTTTGCATTTCTCAAACTGTCCTTGTTGGGTTCTGGTACCAAGGTTATAGGAGCCTCATAAAATGAGTTGGGCAATATCTTATCTCTAGTCTCTGGAAGAGATTGGAACTACTTCTTCAAATATTTAGTAGAACTCAATTGTGAAGCTCTCTGTGTCTGAAATTTTAATATTATTTGAGTTTTCTAATATTTGTCTGTATCAGTTTTGGTAAAATGTGTTTTCAGATAATTTATCCATTTTATTTAAGTGTTAAAATGTGCAATATAAAGTTGGTCACGATATCCTTTTATTATCTAAATGTCTTCTAGATCTTAAACTAATTGATTGCTCACTACATTAGTAGCTCGCTGATGGTTTTAAACATATCTTTTTATATGCTTTGTCCACCTTTTATACTTGTCTTCAGAAGGAGGGTTGGTCTGAATTACCTAGTCTGCCTTCACCAGACATGGAAGACCTTAAGCAGTTCTTGACTTAAGGTTTCAGGTGCATGTTTCAGAGCTGTACAAAGTCAGGCTGGTGGGAGGATCAGGAGTGGTCCCTTGGACACTCCTTATTTCCTAATTTGATGCTTCCCAATCTTTTTATTGTCATGGAACTTACTCATAGAAACTGATTTGTAGGGCACACTGTAGTAAATGGATAGGCAGTTCATGGCCAAAAATGATCAACCTCAAGGCGTTGCCACAATAGTCCTTGCAGGGTCGTCCTGAGGACTCAGGAGGGCGACACCTCAGGACCCCTAGAAGCCAGAACGGGCATACCTGTGTGCAGGGACACATAATTTAGGAAACCCTTTCCTAAATCTTCCCTTCTTTCCTCTTTCCAGGTCATAGCTCTCCCCTTTTAAGCTGTTCCCAATTCAGCAGTCATTCCCCCAAACCTACCCTCACCTCTGTCCTTAGGATATATGCCTTCTCACCACCGGATAATGAAGTCCCCATTCCCTCAATCCCTTGAATCCTGCAAACCCAGCCATTTTGGCTTCCACGGGTTATCAGTGGAATCTCCACATGCCTGGTTTCTCTTGGCAATGCAAGCAGCTGGGAGTGGTGAGTTTTGTCCCATTAATAAGAATAGGAAAAAACACTGTGTGCTTCTACCCTGTTTTAAAATTGTTTCTTTTTCCCTTGAAAGCACCTAAAATCAAAGACAACTCTCCACTGCTTCACAGCAAACCTCAGAGCAGAGCAGCCTTCAGCACACTAAGAGAGGAGCTCTCAAATGAGGATTTATATCTCTAAGCAGGTGTATCTATAGTAGCAAACTCCTGTGTAGCTTCTGCCTATAATAGGGTTCATAAACAAACACACATCAGCCTGTGAACCAGGGGACAGACCCTACTCACATCTAAGCCCATGCCTACAGAACGCTCCAAAAACAAGGAGTTACAACATGACCAGGCCAACTCCTATTCTTACCCCATGGCTCAGCAAACAGGAGCCAGCCAGGGTCTACATGGTTTGCATCAGGGCCAACACAAGCACCACCAGGAGACAGCCTCTCCCCAAGACTGGGCCTGCACCTTCTATACATATGCCAAGCACAGCATGGGAAAACCAGGCCTGAGGCCCAAACACACACCTTCATTGTAACGTGACAAACTACACGGCAGCCACGGCTGAGAACAGAGACCATGCACAGCCACTGCCCAGCACGTGAAAAGGAAGCTGCTGTTCCACAGGAGAACCATTCACAGGCCAGGAGTCAGAACAGAATGTGATAACCTCCAGGCAGACGGATCATCATGTCATCATTGACCATACAAGAAATCCGCACTTGGACCGGGCTTCCGTAGTGCCCTCTATTCAGCACCAAAAGTTGCTTTTCCAGCCCGCATCCACTGGACCTGGTTGGGGGCTCAGACACTGGGTCTCAACTTCCTCCGTGAGGCGCTCTCTTCCCTTGAGTCCCTGGATTCTGCTCCTGCCTCTCCCTGCCTCTCTGCACACCCTTTGTGCCATCTCATGCCCCCCTACCCCCCACCGTGGATACTGTTCTCTGGGCCCCTGAAGACCGCCCCCTTCTCTGCACACCTCTCTGGTGCCCCCTCCCCAAGGAGCCCTGGCACACCCAGCCCTAGCCCAGTGTGACCTGCATTTGGGGCGATCACCTCTCCCCATCTAGATCTTAGGTCCTCACAAGCAGGAGCCCCCCAGTTTCTCATCTCTGGGTCCTCACGACAGGGCGGGGTGCCTGGCTCTGAGCCAGGGCGGAACAAAGCCAGGCACCTCTGGAGTGGAGGGCTGGTGTTTGGAAGCACAGGGAGCAGCGGGGACCTGCGCGGGCTTCCTGAGCTCCCAGGAGCAGGCAGGAGAGGAGCCTCCGCCGGCCTGCACGTGGCTGCGGGACGAGCTGCGGGGGTGGGAGGGGGGACTGTCAGAGCAGGCCAGCCCCCAGCGAGTGGCGGCGAGGGCCACCTCTAATCACTCCGCTAAGCGCTCAGTAAATGTGTGTTGAATCAGCTGAGAGGCGTCGGTGCAGACTCAGTCATCACGAGAGGCATGAAGGGCCCTTGAATTCCCGCTGTTAGTGAAGATAATTTGGCAGGCAGAAGAGCGCCAGGCTGCGTCGGCGGCTCGGCTGGGCTGGGCTGGGCTCGGCTGGGCTCGGCGGGAGAAGCGCCCAGCTGCAGCAGGATGAGCAGCAGTGGCCCTCCAGTTTCAGGTCCAGTGCGGGGCTCCGATGGCTTCTGGGCACGGAGAGGGGGAGCCAGGCCCCTCCCGCCTGCGGAGCCGGGCACGGGCCATCCTGGGGGTGAAGGCTGGCTTCCCAACTTCCCGGGACTGGACTGGGGGATTTCTCCAGAAGCCAGACTTCCCATTTTCAAATGGGGACAGAACCCTGGGCAAACCAGGACAGATGGTCACCCTCGGTGGCATTGGAGGGAGTGTCAGTCTCAAGCAGGGCTCCCTTCCCTTCTGCTGTTCAGAGCAGAGGAAATTTAGGGGGCCTTGGTCTGAGCTGCAGCCCCACCAAGATGTGCCCAGTGAGATCGTGGGTGTGCATCAGGGTGGGGGTGGGGGGCGCGGTGGTGGCGGGAGGGCTGCCTGTAGGTGGCACGGGTTGGGCCCCCTTCTGGAGGCCTTACCCTAAAGGAGTTGGGTCTCAGCTCTGGTTTGCGGTCACTTTCCTTGGCAGTGATGCATGTAGTAACCCTGAAAGGGCTAATTACTAGTGTGGCTTTGTGACCATGGATCCCAGGAATTTTAGAGCACTACATTGCCAGCATTGTTTTATTTATTTTTAATTGAGAATAACTTCATGTAACGAAATTTGCCATTTTAAAATATACAATTCAATGGCTTTTAGTGTATTCACAATATTGTACAGCACTATCTAAATTCAGAATATTTTCATCACCCCAAAAAGAAACCCTGTGGTCCCCAATTCCTTCTCCCTCCATACCCTGGCAACTATTGATCTCCTCTCTGTCTCTCTGGATTTTCCTATTCTGGATGTTTCATACATAAGTTGAATCATACAGTATGTGACCTTTGTGACTGGCTTCTTTCACTTAGGAAAACACCTTCAAGGTTTCTCCATGTTGTAGCATGTGTCAGTACTTCATTCCTTTTTATGGCTTAATAATATTCCATTTGGGGATATACCATATTTTGTCTATCCATTCATCGGTTGATGTACATTTGATTGTTCCTCCTTTTTATTATAAATAATGCTGCTATGAACATTCACGTACAGGCACACCTCAGCGATATTGCAGGTTCAGTTCCAGAGCGTTGCAATAAAGCAGTTATCACAATGAAGCAAGTCATATGACTTTTTGGTATCCCAGTGCACATAAAGGTCATGTTTACATTCTACTGTAGTCTGTCAAGTGTGCAGTAGTATTATGTAAAAAATTATATATATATAACCTTAATTAAAAATACTTTATTGTTAAAAAATGCCAACTATCATATGAACCTTCAGTGAGTCATAATCTTTTTTGCAATAATAACATCAAAGATCACTACTCGCAAGTCACCATAGCAATTATTATAGTAATGAAAATGTTTGGGATATTGCGAGAATTACCAAAATGTGACTCTGACTTGAAGTGAGCAAGTGCCGTTGGAAAGATGGCGCCAACAGAATTGCTGGACACAGCGTTGCCACAAACATTCAATTTGTTAAAAACACAGTCTCTGCAGAGTGTAATAAGGTAAAGCACAACTAAGTGAGTTGTGTCTGTACAAGTTTTTCTGTGAACGTATGTTTTCCATTTCCTTGGGTATATACTTAGGAGTGGAATTGCTGGGTCATATGGCAACTCTGTATTTAACTCTTTTAAGGGTTTGCCAAACTGTTTTCCATAGTAACTGCACTATTTTACATTTTCACCACTATGTCTGAGGGTTCCCATTTCTCCAGGTCCTTGCTAATACTTACTTTCCATTGTTTTTTGTTTGTTTTAAAATTACAACCATCTTAGTGGCTGTGAAGTAGTATCTCCTGACTTTGGTTGGCATTTCCCTAATAATAGTGATGTTGAGCATTTTTTCATGGCTAATTGTCCATTTGTCTGTCTTCTTTAGATAAATGTTTTTTCAGGTGCTTTGGCCATTTTTAATTGGATTATTTGTCTTTTTATTGTTGCATTGTGAGTGTTCTTTATATATTGTAGATACTAGAGCATTTAGTTTTCATTATAGTGAGATTAATGATTTTCGCCCGGTCTTGATGCTGCATACCTTATTCCCACCCAGGGCTCTAGGGCTGAACTTCTTGTGGTCCCTGATCTGAGAGAGGAAGTGCATCCTGCCTGACCCTTACAGAGGCTAAATGGAGACTGCACCTGGCCTCTCCACATTCCTTTCTGTGAAGCAGCCTTTGCCTGTGATGCATATCCTTACTTTCTTGCTCCACTATACTTTTCTCCTGCAGTAAATCGTACAATTGTAAGCGTTGTTGTGTTGGGTCCTCTGAGTCTTCTTTAGCAATCCAACCCTGGGACCTATTAACTATTGGGACCTTCAAGTAGGGGGAGTTGTGGCTGCTTCTTGCCTGGAGATTTTTGGAAGTGGGAGAACTGTAAAATGAAGCCATACCAGCATATTATGAAAGAACTGTAAGGTGCCACCTAAACACGAGACGTCTAGACATCTAGACATGAGAGAGATCCAAGAGCTGTCTGATTCCAAAGCTCATGCTTTTTTTTGTTTGTTTGTTTGTTTTTCCTTTTGGAATGCTTCATGAGTTTGCGGTCATCCTTGAGCAAGGGCCATGCTAATCTCTGTATCACCACTTTTAGTATATGTGCTGCTGAAGCGAGCACAGCCCACATTTTGATCACTTGTCTGTAGTTCCTCTCTTTCTCTTTGCTAGAGATTCCTGTCACAAAGAAAGTCTTCCTGTTTTATAGCTTTCTCTCTCTCTCTTTCTCTTTTTTTTCTCTTGGGATTTGTTTGGAATGTTTTTTCCTTCCTCCCTCTGTCCTCCTTCCCTCTCCTGCTCCCTACCTGCCCTTAGTTTCTCCCTCTTCCTTTTTGCCTTCTCTCTCTTCCTTGCTTCTTTCTTTCCCTTTTTTCATTTATTTTCCTTTTTTCCTTCCCCTTTCCCATCCTTTCTTTCTTTTTCTTCTTTCCCTTCTCCCTTCTTATTTCCTCTCCTTTTCCCTCCTTCTTTCATCCTTCTTCTTATCTCCTTCCTTCCTTCCCTCCATCCCCTCTCCCCCTTCTTCTTTCTTTCCTCCCTTCTCTCCTTCCCACCTCATCTACTGTTGGGTTTCTCCCGTTGTCTGTGCTGTCATCTTGCAGCCCTGGGAAGAAACCTCAGTTAACCCACTACTTCACAATGTTTTGAAAAAACTGGACCCTAAGATTCATCTTAGCCTCCTGCCAGCAGCATTGCTGGAAGGGCATGGACCACCTCACAAGTACCTTACAGACAGTGAGACAGAAAATCAAGAGCTTTGTCCACCAGAGGAAAATGATGGATATTTTCCATGGATCTCCTTACCCTCTAAATCTATTCTCCACATTTTTCTACCTTGCCCTGGGCCCCAGGAGGCTAACCCTTCCATGGTCTGTATCACATGAGCTCCCTTGCCCTCTGGCTTCTGATTAGTTTTGGCCAGTGGCAGGCACTTGACATGAGATTGGAGGGTGGGAAGAAAGAGAAGTCAGGGAGTTTATTCTCTCTGTCCCCTCCCTGCCTGGCCCTGGTTCTGGAAAGGGCCTCATTCCTCAACGGCCACCTCTTCTGGTCGAGGGGTGACAATGACTTCCCTCTGTTGCTCCTCCCTGAGCACTTAAGCATCCCTTATTGCTTCCTTTATTCTTGCCCACATCTCCATTCAACTCATCTCAGATAAATCCTTTGAGTGTGTCACCTGTTTTTGGCCAGGACAAGAAATTCCTTTCAGGGTGAGGAGCTGCCGTAGAACTGGAGCCAGGACAGTGCCATTTGCATTGAGCCTGGGCTCTCCTCCCCATCAAGTGAGATTACTTGTCAGAGTCATGGGCTTGGGTCCTAGAAAAATAGGCAAATACAAGCCTGGAGCATGGGTGCAAAAGACATTTATTCTTTCTTATAAGTCTCTCGGGACCTTTGTGAAAAAGTGAGGTAAGAAGGCAAGGCTTTGTGAGGACCACCAGCCCCTAAACAAAGACGACAGTACAGAATCACTGTCCATTCCTGCTTTCCCCTACACATTGGCTTGTCTCGTGGGGTAGGGGTGGCGGTGGTCAGATGCTCTCAAACACAGACTTCATAGCAATAAACAATCATATCTGAATCAGAGAGAGTGATAAATCAAGATGTCATCTTAGTTCTTAGTAGGGCAGTGTGAATACTGGGTATTTATTTATTTATTTTTTGCCTGCACTGTTCCCCAGCCAGGTATATGGCATCCTTCATGACCTCTGGGAATGACAGTAATCAGCTAAGAAGATGACTGTTGTGGGTCTCCTGGTTTGTATTAATTGTTCCCATGGCCGGAATTCAACCATGTCTGTGCATATCTGGAGGGGCAGGCAACACAAAGATATTTTTTGCATCAGTATCAAATTGCACAGGGCACCTGTGTAAAGGAGGTTTGCATGGGCACCTGGGGAGACAGGAAAATAAAGAAGATGGTACCTTATTTTTCTTGGGTATTGATTTCCCTGCCCAGCCTCAGAGACACATATTTGAGCCCTATATAGAGAGAGGCTACTGGCATAAGCCGATGGATCTGGCTCCCAGCAGAGGTGTGATACCGTGGGAGGGAGCACTCTCCTGACACCTCAATGATTTGCAATTTCAGTGATTTAAGGAGGCTCTACTCTTGACACAGGTGTTTTTGTGGTGAAAAATTATGCAAAACGTGGAAATAAGGCAAAAAGATGGCCTTTCTATGTCATATCGGAGCATTGTTTAACAGGCCTGCCCAAAGATTATTGAATTCTCTAGGGAAATACATTTTTTTTAACTTACTATTTACTATTGATTAAAGCCAAGTCTCTCTGAGGTCTCTGTTAACTTGCAGATGTCTACTTGTGGAGACGCAAATAATTCTGTCCAGTAGAAAAGATGGCCTTAAAGGAAACAATTATATTTCCCTATAGGGCATTAACCAGTATTGTATCTAAATCTAACTTAGTGATCTTATTCTAGAATTATTTCTTTGTGTGCCTATATGCCCTTTCTTTCAAATTCTCCTTGGAACCAACTTACCATACTGCTGTTTTCTCATTAATGTGTTAAATAAAATATTTATTTTATTTTATTTTTTAACTTTCTAAAAAATAAAGTCGTATTTTTAACTTCCTAAAAATTATACTTTGACCATGGACACTGGTAGCTACAGTAAGGATGAGACTCTCGATAGGTGCTTTATTGAGGAGGATGGTGGGTGCACCAGCCAGAGTCCAGGCAGTAAGTTCACTGGTTTGAGGATGGGGAGAGATGTTCATCGGTCAGGAGATAAGTCTCTGTCTTCTGTAAATCAGCATTTATGGGAGATCAGTCTCTTGGTTCTTAAGTTTTATTCTTCTGAGGGCACATCTGTGACATTCTCCATTTCTTATCCTTTGGTTCCATTTTAGATTGAAACCCTTTCTCAGTACCCAAATCTTACTAATTCCCTCTCATAAACATTTCCCTCCTCCTTTTCAATCTTCCTGCTACTGCTTTCTCAATTCAGTTCTTTATCACATCTCATCTGATGAGTTTCCTTGCCTGCCTCAGGTTCCACCTTTCTTATCACTCATCCTGCCAGTCTAGTTTATACCATGTTGCCAGTTTCATCTCATGACAAGGAAATTATAATCATGTTATTCCTCTGATTAAAACCCTTCAAGGGAAGCCAGTGTAGAAGTGGAGTTGATGGTAACTCGATGACCTAGTGAGTTAAACAATCCAGGATGTGAAAAAAATCTTCAAGGGTTTTTATTGCCTGTAGGGTAAAGTCCAGTCCAGGCTCTTAGCGCTAAGGCCATTTACAACCTGGTCTCAACCTACTTTATCAGCCTCGTCTCCAGGCCCTCCCTAACAAACATCCTTATACTACGATTACATTGAACTTCTCACCAGGCTCTTTCGTGCTTCCTTGCCTTTGCCCTTGCTATTCCCTTTGTCCCAAATGACTTCATCTCTCTTTTCTGCTAGGTACATTCCTATTCACCTGTCAAACTCCTCGAGATGGAACTCACTGGTGTCTCCTTAAATTTTGTGGCTCAGATGCCTTACTCAACTCACCCTAGTCCTGACACTGGTTGACCTTGACAGGCTTGCCAGTCAACCAGCAGTCACATCTTCTTGGTGACCTCCTCCACCACATGACAACTAAAGGCAATATCTGACCCTAGACAGGATCCTGTACTGGTGGGGGGGAAAATGCTGTAAAGGACATTATTAGAGCAACTGCTAAAATTGGAATATGAGATGATAGATTAAAGTCAATTTCTGAAGTTGATAACTGGGCTGTGGTTAAAGTAAGAGAATATTACTATAGTTCGGCAATATGCACTGAAATATTTAGGGGTGAAGGGCAATGATATATAATTCTTTCAAATAGTTCAGGAGATGGGTAGATAGAAAAATAGGTAGATAGATAGCGCATGCAAATGATAAAGCACTTGGGTTAAAAAGTTAACATTAAGTGAATTTGGTGTAAAGGTGTTGGAGGAGGTCATCAACCACCGGCTTGGCCTTGGGGCTGGACCCGGCAACGGGTGGCTCCTCACCCACTCCTGGATCCTTGGAATGTGCATTCTGCCCACTGCTCCCATAGCCAGAGGCGACTCAAGGCCCTGAGAGAGTGAAGTGTTGAGACAACCTGGACTGAATACATGACTGAACCCAGTTAAGGCCTCTATGTAAACATTTAAGATTCTGGCAGGCAGGTTCAGAGATCTGCTTGTCCCACAGCCGCTCAAGACAAGCCTCGTATGTAAGTTCCCTTGCTTACTGAGCCCACCACCTACCAATCTGGGGTGATCTGCCTCTTTATTTGATGTCTCCTTGCCCTCTGAGTACAGGGGCCAGTTTTGGATTTCACTTGGTGAACTCTTGAGGTTTTGAACCAACAAAAGGGTTTATAGATGGCCTTTGTACTATTCTTATTCTAGCATTCTTGCTGTAAGTTTGAAATTATCTCCAAATACAAGTTTAAACAGAGTACTTATCATTTGATATTGTGACTGTGGCTCCACTAGTCTGTGAGCAATGGCAAATGAGGACTAAGTCTGATTCATCCTCACCAGGGAGGGTGCCTTCACAGATCAGGACAAATAGTAGGTGTGCTGTGCATGTTTGTTGATTGACCATAAACATTCGCAAATAAATGCCGTGCAAAGGGTGACTGATGAGGGTTATCTCCTGGGTGATGTGTTAGAGGGTCAAGCAAGTTACGAAATCTCTGCCCGTGCTCTTATCAGAAGCATTTATAGGTTTTTCATGTTATTGGCTCCTTCTTTCAGGGATTTGTTTCAGTTACAGGCATCCCTCTGCAAAGCATGTGTTCTGGATTGCTCAGTTCTGAATATGTGGCGACTTTCCTAAAGTAAAGCCCAAACAATTTTGTGCAGGCTGTGTTGAAATTTACCGTTTCCTGTTATCTGTACAATTGAGCAGGCACCCTGAAAAATTTGTGAATACTCACATACCACCTTCACAAAAAGATGTGATTGTAAACCCCAAAGAGGTCACATGATTCACGGAGGAAACTATCTAAACATGTACCTGCCTCATTACATCTGCCTCTAATTAAGAGAATGACTCATCAGTATTCCATGATGGTTAATTGTTTTTACTATTTGCTTTTGACTATTTTCAAGCATCCAAAATTCAATCACTCATTAAATTAAAAATTTGTTGAGTATCTCCTATTTGAAGGGTATTGTCTTGGTCACTGAGGATACAGCAGTGAACAAAACAATATCCTGGTGTCATGGCGTTTGCAGTCCAGTAGGAGACATTAGACAAGTAAACACATCAGAGATTACCTTTGCAAAATTCAACATTTCAAAAAAGATATAACAGATTCCTGGGCTTAAGGCTGAATGTTCCTGGAAATGACTTCTTTAGGAAGTTTGGGTGTATACATTCTGTGGTTTCACAAAGTTATCATTTAGAGAGTCTATATATCGCCTCCTTGAATTGAAAGTTAGTGTTGTTGACTTGTCATTGATAGAAGTAATGGAACCCCTTCTTTGGGAATTTTCTCAGTAATATATGAATAAGCCTGTCAATTAACATCCAGTGGGAACAGATGGCACACTCAAATTTTTTGAAAGCATTTAAGAAAGCAACTGTTTACAAAATTTAGGTAGGGTGTAAAGGACCCAGAACCCAAGGCTAGTATAAGCTGTTAACACTCTTATACCTGAAGCAGCAATGGGAGGGAGTGGTTTGTTGAACTTGGGTTGAAGGGAGAGCAAGTGCCACGTGGTGAGGGCTACCTGACAGGAAGAGCTACGACCTTCAGGTGAAGGAGCCAGCCAGCGAGACTCCAGAAACTTGTCTGAAAAACAGTCATAGAAATAAGTACCCCAACTTCATTCTCCTCCATCCTTGCAACTTCTTGCCACTGGACAAACCCAACTGGAAGCCAGAGGCAATGGAGCCCACAAATGTCTATATACAGGTCAGTACAGAGCAGAGCAGGGAGCGGACCTCAGGGAGCACAGCCTTAAAGGGTTTGCAGTGTGGGTCCTAAGTACTCTTTTCCAATCACAGCCTAGGCCTTGAACTGTTTGCCTCAACCTATGTTACATTTTATTTTCTGACCAGTTTCTGACCTTACCATCTCATAACCCCCCTTTCTTATGTAAAACTGAAGATCATCTTTGGAAGCCAATACTTGTCACCCCTTCTTTCTTGTGATTTCCGGCTTCCCTTCCTCCCTCATCCCTTAAACTGAGAAGTTTTTATCCTCTCTGGATGACCTTGCCCAGTTTGGCACACACGCTGGACCACTATCTGAGCAAAGGTCCTCATAGCAAGTGCCCCTACTACATGCGCTTCGGCCCAGTGAGTGGCGACTGGATGTGACAGATGAGACGGGAAGCACTTATTTGTGTCAGACTCATAAGTCAGTCATCAGTTCAGTTCTGTTCACCTCCACACACCCACCCCAGCTCTTGCCTGACAACCACACCCTTGAATAGATTAGGATCATTGAGAACAAAGACACTGGACTCCAAACAAATGTTCAAAGGATGCCTCATCAGAGGTGGGATGAGGAGAGATGGGGAAGACTATATGAACTTGAAGAACTAGTATTTCTTGCCCATGCTGGAAGATGACATTTTTTAAAAGGCAGGCTAATAAAGCATTCTGGCATGTATGGGAAAGATAATTCCAATCGCAGTGTGGTGGCTACCTCTGGAGCGGGAAAGAAAAGAGATCCAGAGGTACAGAGGGAGCTCCAACTGGGGCTCTATTTTATTTCTTTTTTTATATATTTTTATTGAAGTATAGTCAGTTTATAATGTTGTGCCAATTTCTGATATACAGCATAATACTTCAGTCATATAGGAACACACATATATTCATTTTCATATTCCTTTTCACCATAAGTTACTACAAGATATTGAATATGGTTCCCTGTGCTACACAGTATGAACTTGTTAATTTTTTAAATTTATTTTGGGGGATAGGAAATTAGGTTTATTTATTTATTTTTTAGAGGAGGTACTGGGGATTGAACCCAGGACTTTGTGCATGCTAAGCATACGCTCTACTACTTGAGCTATACCCTCACCCCTGATTTCTGAATACCTGAAATCCTGAAGCAAATATAAGAAGATGCTGGAATTTAATGGTGAATGGTGCATTGCTAATTATGAAATTCTTTGTACTTTGTTTGGAGAGTACAGTTGAGGAGAGGAGAACGGGGGGCCTACACCACAGACGTGACCAAGGAAAGCAGACAGGACGTAAATAGTGCAATGACCTGTCTGCTAGGGTCCCAGTGGTGTTCTGGGAGTATGTTACTTCATCCCAGTCACAGGCCGAGGCCTCATGAAGGTTCTGGAATCATGGTGACACTAGTAGTTTGGAGACCCGATCAAGTTTGTATTCCTAGCTCTGCTCTCCAAGGGAGGTAGTTCCGTGTAATAGTTAGGACCAGTCTGACAGAGCCAGCCTGCCTGGGGTCACATCTTGGTTTGGGCACTTACGGGTTCTGTCACTTTACCTCTCTATATCTTAGTTTTTTCATCTGTAAAATGGGATGAGAATGTCAACCTATGTCAAGAGGTTGTTGAGAGGACTATGGCCACAGACTGAATTTTATGCTATTTTTATGCTATTATTCTCCCAGAGAAGCTGAACTAATGGCAACAGTTCTCTAGCACAGGGATTGGCAACCTTTCTCTGTAAAGGGCCAGATAGTAAACATCTGAGGCTTCATGGGCCATATGCTCTCTATCTTAATCACTCAACTCTGGGGTTGTAGTGAGAAAGCAGCCATAGACAATATATAACAAATGGGTGTGGCTGTGTTCCACTAAAACTTTATTCATAAAAACAGGTAGTGGGCTGCAGTGTGTCAACTCTTTCTGTAGAATATTTTAAATGCTTGAACACTTCACTTATCTCTCAGAATGGTGGATGGCCTAGGCTATTTGGGAAGAGAAGTGCACATTCCTAGACCCTGGTTAGACCCTTACAAAACCTGTTCTGTCTCCTTTCAAAAAAAGGAAAAGTATGTTTCCATAACACAAGTTGGGACCACATCTCCAGCCTTTCTAAGTAGATTCTGCTTGTGACCTTCCAGTTGAATTACCCCAAGACTCAGGACTTGTTCCCTATCAAGAAGCTAAAAACAGTCTAGCTTCAGCCACATCTTTTGCTACTTGAGAAAATTCTCCATCCTTACTGAGGAGATAGAGAAAGGCACTAACTAGGACACTTAAACCTGCCCAGAACTCAGGGAATCCACACAAATTCTATTATAGATAATGGCATGAGTCAGTCATTAGTTAGGTAGAGGCCAGACACAAGCTGAGAAGGCCACTGTCTAAAAAAGGGCCAGTTTGAAAACTACCACTTCCCAGTGTGCCAGGGGATGGCCAAAGTCCATACCATTATCTCTAGTGCATCCAGGAGACATCATCGGCCAGGATGACATCATGGTACAACATCACTGCCAAGGACAGGACCCACGTACATCCCCACAGGAAGCACTTCCCAAACCAGTTTGTGCTCAGACCAGGGTTTATGGCCACCACCAGCTAGACATACTGTGAGACGGCTGCCCCTCAGATACATGCTCAGATTGCCACTGAAGGCGCTGGCCTTGCTGAGACCAGGATATGGACACCTCCCCACTCAGCCCATCCTTGCCTAACCCAGTGCAAGATTAGGAATTTTTCAAAACAGACTCGGACCATACTCAGACACAGACCCCAGCTTAAGACAATGCAAAATGTCTCAGCTTACTCCCAGGACGTGATGTGTGCACTTGTCAGGCATATGGTTCCCCAAACAGAGCTCGGACCCAGCTCAGTTCCAAGCACTTTTGAATCCATCTACCAAGAACAATGACCCCCAAACCAGAGCTGAGACCCAACTCCTTTAGGGTAAGGCCTCCAGAAGGGGGCCCAACCCGTGCCACCTACAGGCAGCCCTCCCGCCACCACCGCGCCCCCCACCCCCACCCTGATGCACACCCACGATCTCACTGGGCACATCTTGGTGGGGCTGCAGCTCAGACCAAGGCCCCCTAAATTTCCTCTGCTCTGAACAGCAGAAGGGAAGGGAGCCCTGCTTGAGACTGACACTCCCTCCAATGCCACCGAGGGTGACCATCTGTCCTGGTTTGCCCAGGGTTCTGTCCCCATTTGAAAATGGGAAGTCTGGCTTCTGGAGAAATCCCCCAGTCCAGTCCCGGGAAGTTGGGAAGCCAGCCTTCACCCCCAGGATGGCCCGTGCCCGGCTCCGCAGGCGGGAGGGGCCTGGCTCCCCCTCTCCGTGCCCAGAAGCCATCGGAGCCCCGCACTGGACCTGAAACTGGAGGGCCACTGCTGCTCATCCTGCTGCAGCTGGGCGCTTCTCCCGCCGAGCCCAGCCGAGCCCAGCCCAGCCCAGCCGAGCCGCCGACGCAGCCTGGCGCTCTTCTGCCTGCCAAATTATCTTCACTAACAGCGGGAATTCAAGGGCCCTTCATGCCTCTCGTGATGACTGAGTCTGCACCGACGCCTCTCAGCTGATTCAACACACATTTACTGAGCGCTTAGCGGAGTGATTAGAGGTGGCCCTCGCCGCCACTCGCTGGGGGCTGGCCTGCTCTGACAGTCCCCCCTCCCACCCCCGCAGCTCGTCCCGCAGCCACGTGCAGGCCGGCGGAGGCTCCTCTCCTGCCTGCTCCTGGGAGCTCAGGAAGCCCGCGCAGGTCCCCGCTGCTCCCTGTGCTTCCAAACACCAGCCCTCCACTCCAGAGGTGCCTGGCTTTGTTCCGCCCTGGCTCAGAGCCAGGCACCCCGCCCTGTCGTGAGGACCCAGAGATGAGAAACTGGGGGGCTCCTGCTTGTGAGGACCTAAGATCTAGATGGGGAGAGGTGATCGCCCCAAATGCAGGTCACACTGGGCTAGGGCTGGGTGTGCCAGGGCTCCTTGGGGAGGGGGCACCAGAGAGGTGTGCAGAGAAGGGGGCGGTCTTCAGGGGCCCAGAGAACAGTATCCACGGTGGGGGGTAGGGGGGCATGAGATGGCACAAAGGGTGTGCAGAGAGGCAGGGAGAGGCAGGAGCAGAATCCAGGGACTCAAGGGAAGAGAGCGCCTCACGGAGGAAGTTGAGACCCAGTGTCTGAGCCCCCAACCAGGTCCAGTGGATGCGGGCTGGAAAAGCAACTTTTGGATGTGGCAACTGGTGATCTCAGGAGAGGCCTGATGGCAGAGACCAGCTTCCAGGGGTAGAGGAGTGAATGGCAGGTAAGGAGGTGGAGATGGAACTGCAGAGTGCTCTTCTAAAGCTTGGCTCTGATATGAATAGAAATAGGAGTAGAAAGGACTGGCTTTGGTGTCTGGGATGGAAGAGGTGTCACAGGTTATAAGGGGAATATTGGGAAGGACCTAGTAGAAAAGGAGCAGATGAGGAATGAAGAGAAAGAACAGAGGGTTCTGGCTGGGGGCTGGGGCCAGGCAGGCAGCAAGGTGCTGACGGTGAGGTCCCAGGCTGAACCAAGTCTCTCATTTGTTACCCCGAGCAGCTGAGAACACGGTGCCCCTCTTCTGAGGGGTGGCATGTGCACAGAGCCTGGGCTAAGCAGGATTGTCCTGTGCCTAGTTGGGTCAGGGTCCGGGGAGGGTCCAGTCCTGTAGGCAGTTGTTTCTGCCAGTGCTGTTCTGCTGAGCCAGTGGTGGCATGGGGCATGACTGGGGCTCTCGGTTTACTGAGAGCCAGGCAGGGATCCATGTCCAGGTCTGATTGGGGAGGCCCTTCTCAGACTATCCTGAGCAACGGCTTCCATGTGACTCATGTCCTGATGGTTCCTAGCCTGCCAAATGGGGGCATGTGGCCTTGGCCCTACACACCCTCTGAGGCTGTATCATCCACCTGCCTCTTGTTCTTGCTTGGGTTCAAATCTGTCCCCTGGTGTGTTACGCATTGGTATGAGAATGGGTTCTGGCTTGGGAGATGGCTACTTCATGGAAACCTTTGAAGATATGCAGGGGGAGGCCTGGTTTTCAGGTAAGAGTTGGCTCCCGATTTGCTGAGTAATGTGTGGGTCTGAGCAGTGAATGGCGATCTGAGCAACACTTTGTCAAGGTGTATTGAGGGTTGAGTGGGTTTAGGCTTTGACAAGATATGGTTATCCCCACGTGTGGTGAAAGGTGACATATGTGGCCAGTGCATGACCTTTCACTTAGGTTTGCAGAGTAGTGCTAGCGACACCACATGGGCTGCCTGGCAATGTATTGACTAGCCGTGAGATACAGTGCAAAGTTGATCCTAGAGAGTTAAGCAGTGTTATGTGTGTGTCAGCCTTAGTCTGAGTTTGGGTGGGGGCAGCCTCATGGTTTTTTAAACAGTGGTGTAGCTATAGGCCCGGCTCCAGGAAGGGGCCATGTTATAATATGCTGAGTGGTGGCAGGATATGGGTCCCTGTCTGGGTGGGTGCTACACAGCCCACCAGCAGTACAGCAAGCTGCCCATTTCTGCACCCTAAATTTCTGCTGGAATAGCATCACCCACTCCTCCATAGAGCAGGCCCATTCTGAAGCAACTATGGTTTTCACACACGATACTTGATTCTCCCTACATCAGTCACATCAACAGCTTCAACTTGCCTGCGGGCCAGGGTGTCTTCCCAAACATTCACTCTGCCCATAGACTAAGGAACCTGGATAACAAACACGTAGTGAGGACCTTCCCTTCCACCACTCTCGTGAACTCTTTGCCTTTCCTCTAGCTTCTCTATCATCTGCCACCTTCTCTACCTGTGCCATCCCCAGTGATAGTTTCCAAGCTTTCAAGAGAGTACATTTCCCCTGTGTACTGGGTTAAATGGTGATCCCCTAAATTCATGTCCATCCAAAACCTGTGAGTGTAACTTCATTTAGAAATAGGGTCTTTGCAGAGGTAATCAAGTTTAGATGAGGTCATACTGGATTAGGATAGACCCCAAATCCAGTATGACTTGTGTCTTTATAAGAAGAGGAAATTTTGGATCCAGACGCACAGAAACACACAGAGAGGAAGAAGGCCATGTGAAGACAGACAGAGATTGGAATGATGTATCAACAAGTCAAGGAATGCTGGCAACCACCAGAAGTTAAGAAGAGCCATGGGAAGATTCTTCCCAAGAGCCTTTGGAGGGAGCATGGCTCTGCCAGCACCCTGATTTCATACTTTCAGCCTCCAAAACTGTCAGAGAATAATAAATGTCTGTTGTTTAAAACCACTCCTTTCAGGTAATTTGTTACAGTAGCCATAGGAAACTAATGCACATTGTTTCCAATTCTTTTTGGTTAGACGCTGTCTAAATGTCAGGATTTCTTTTAATTTCTTTAGTATGTTCCTCTTTGGACAAGTGAGTGTAATTTAGCCAACTGGATTTCATCAAACATCTACATCTGTCAAGCAACTGTCACTGCTAAAATATTACCAGTGCATGTTAGCTAAGTGGTACCTATTTAAAATAGGACCAAGATTGTTTTTACAGCATAACAAGTGAATTTTTAAATTTACCACTGATTTAAAGCACAGAAAGTCTTTTATTCTAAGAGGGAACGAATTCTTAAAATTCCTAGGGAAATGTCTTTCATCAATCCTGATTGCTCTGGGGTTTTTTCTTTCATCTTATTAATTTTAATAGTATAGTTTTAATCCATTTTTATAAATAAATTCACTTCATATTTTGAGGGTTATTGTGTTCTTATTTAGAATTAAATTTCTAGCAATTGCTTATTTGGGTCTCGGTGCTATATGATAGAGCCTAGTCAGCCATAAAAATTAATAAAATAATGTCATTTGCAGCAACATGGATGAACCTGCAGAATGTCATTCTAAGTGAAGTAAGCCAGAAAGAGAAAGAAAAATACCACATATATATGTTGGAGGGAAACCAGATATATAATGTTTTATTCCATCCCCTTCCCTTCTTTTTTATAGTTATTTGCTGTCGTACAAAACATTCTCCCTCTTTTTGCTTCATCCCACTATCAAACACTCCAACGATATGCCTTCTACTACCCTAAATTCTCCCATTCATGTCTCCTTTTGCCAGTCCCCTGCCCTGTCCCAATTTCTCTACTCCCTCTTCCTTCCTACTAGGTGTTATTGAAGAAACTCTCTAAATCACATTGCCTGGATTCTGTACAAAGTCAGGGTCTCAAGCCACCCTAATGAGTCATAATGAATGGCCCTTGAAGTCCAACCCAGGAAAGGTATAACCTTTGGGTCTAAGGTGGCCCTGGCCAGCAGATGGTTTGCCAGGATCCACGCGTCACTTAAAACTCACTGCTTCAGGCTGTACGATGTGATGGATCCTCAATTTATTCCTTGAGCTTTAGTAGCTTGCTGGTCTCTCCTTGCTCAGGTCCCAGCTTCTGTCTGTTCACTAGTCCATTGCTTCGAGCTGAACCTTGCCCAACCTTTGTCATTTGCCTTAACTACTGCCATGCCCAGCCAGGACTTTGACTTCCACACAGGGAGATTTTTAAAACCCTGATTTATTGAGCCACACACTGTGCTAAGTGCTTCACACCCACTATCTTGTTTAATGCTCACAACAACCATATTAGGTATGAATTATCCCCCCCTTGCCTTCAGCCAATGACCATGCCTTCCTTCAGCTGATGACCATGCTTTCCATTGTACAGAAAAGAATGAGGACATCAAAATAAGCTTCCCCAATTTCCTTCTTCTTCACCTCAAAGTCTCTCTGGATCTTCAACTGCTTCATTTCCTTTACTCCAATTATGAAAGCATGTCAAATGGGCAGACAGAAACAGAGGGGCATCTGTGAGATAGACATGGTCAATCCATGGTCTCAAGGAGCACAGACCTAAATGAAGTCCATGCAGATCAACAAGAGGTGTCTAAAAGGAAGCACCAAAAGCCTGCCAAGAAAGTTCAGAAAGCTGTCATCCAAGGAGATACTGAAATCAGAAGACAAGGAAGGAGCCCAATAAGGTCTGTGAGGTTAAGAATATAGCACTTCTTGTGGGGCACCTATTGATTTCTGAGAACACACTTCTTTTTCACCTGGAGTCAGCCAGTGTGTAAGAGGCTTTCACCCTTCAGCCTGTTCAAGGCATTACTCACTTTCCTATCCCTGCCTTTTCTACCTGCCAAGTTAATCACTCAGATGGTTTCAATTTTACCTCTGTAACCACCAATTTCCTACCTGGATAGCTCCAGAGCCCTCCCTGATGAGTTTCAACATATGACTCCAAATATCCCAGTTCCCTACCATGGCCAAGGACCCCAGCCTGCCTTAGCTTTGAGGAACGTTAATACCTTCCTATCACACTTGTCCACCATCCAAGACGAAGCCCTTCTGATCATCTATCCTCTCGCTTCCTTTCATCTCCACCTGCTCTGTACTTCCTCACCTACCCAAATTCCCACTGCATCTCTCCCTCCCAGATCACTTCACTTGGCCCTAGGGAATTCTCATTCAAAGATAGACAAACTCTCTTCCATGGAAACTTTCCCACTTTCTGGCCTTAAATGAAACATGTTTCTCTCCTCAAGATACCTCTTCCCCTGCATCTCCCTCCAAGCTGCTCATCCATTCATTCTCCACATACTATAGTCAGCATCCTCCTACTACGTCATCACTACTTCCAAACCATAACTCTTTCAATATGGCTTCCTTAAAGTTTATACCATCCATTTTCTCTTCTTCACTGCAGTAGTCTAATAACCTCTTGGCCAGCCTCTTTCTCTCTCTCTTTTTTGTTTTCTTTGTTGCCACTTGACTCACAGTCTTCCTCTCTAACAAATTGGTCACCATCCTGGGCAACCTCAGTGTTCTTATCAACAAGCATCCATCTTGGGCACCTACTGTCCAGGGTGGGAGGAGCATTTGGACAGCCTCAGTTGACTAAACCTTGTGGTTTCCTGGTGGTTTCTCAATATGAAATCAGTACATTTGTACAGAGATTCAGCCTTGTGGTGTCCAGGACAGAGAGTCTAGGATGATTACAGCTGAGTAGAGTTTCAATAGATTTGAATTTTTCTCTGCAGCAGACTTGGTCTCCAAGTATCTGAGATGGTGAGATTTCTGGGGAAAGGTATTTAAGCAAGAGTTGCAGCAGACAGATTCTAGGCTTATCTGCCACAGTATTCAAATCAAGTCAATTACAAAGAGACTGCCCTCTGAATTAAAGTTTCATGATTTTAATAAGTAAAAAACACTATTTCGATAAATATTTCTTGAGAATATAGTATGTGCCAGGTATTGTCCCAGGAGCTGAGAAAAGGAAAAATGGAGAAAAAAGAATCCCTGACCCCATTGCTTAAATCAGTTCATAACTGTTTAACATAAATCATCCATATGTCAAGTTGAAATAATGATACTCACTTCACAGAGTTGTTGTGAGTTTTAAATAAGATAATTCATATAAAGCAAATAGCTCAACAAATGGTAAGTAAGTGGTAAAGGCATGGGGCTATTATGAACTCTTCTGCACCTCCCAAGTGTGACCACCAGGTGTCAGCCTCCCCTAGCTAAACCCTACCAGGCCAAGGGTGACCAGGTCGTCTACCCTCTCCAATAGGAGAGGAAGAAGCAAAGGACCTGGACTCAACTATTTGTTCCTCACCTACTCCTGATCAGAGCTACTAAGACGCAGAAATTTCTTAGCACCAATTTCAGGTGAGAACTTGTATGCCTGCAGAGTAAGCCCAGTGGGAAGGGTTCTGCAGTCTCCCTAGGCACCACAATATGGAAATGACCAAGATCAGGTCAAGAAGCAGCAGATAAAAGGACATTAAAGGCCAAGAGAGGCAAAGGAAAACCAGTTCAGGAAAAGGCCAGGAACAGAGTGAAATAGGAGGAAGAAAGAGAGACTAAGAGAGAGGGAAAGATGAAACTTTTCTTAATCAGTCACCTCTCCAGGGCCTCACCCAAAGCTTTACTAAAGCCCTCTCATTTAAGCCACCAGCAACCTGAAACCCCCACCTCCCAGGCTCCTGCCACACGTCAAATCCCTTTTTAATCCTTGTAATCCCACTGATTCTCTAGCTGGCTTTCTCCCGGATATATTTCAGAGAGGAGCTTTAGAGTCCCTGGCAAAGAACTCATCATTCTTTTTTAGCCCATGTAATTTCTACTTTGTATCTGAGCTGCCATCTTTTCCAGACTTCCCTGTTCTCCTTATTAGAAACTATATTTCCATTTTTTGAAAGACGCCTTTCCCCCTCCGTACAATAGCCTCTTTGACTTTGCCACTTAACCAAGTTGCATATTTTATTTCCCAAGTGCCTAGTATTTTTGATAGTTGGCATACATTTTCTCAGGCTTCCAATATGGTATTTTTTAAATAGTCCACAAGCTTCCTGTGCATTATTGACTTTTTGAATGTTAGTCTTAATTTTTCCTAATGTCTTATAACATGTGGCATACCCAAACAGGAATAGGCCTGTTCAGACCCCATGGTGAAGTAGAGCTGTTGACTTAGTGTACTCTCTGTGGACAAAACGCGGCCTGCAACTGTTTTTCAGGACCAACCACCAGTTAAGGGCTCTTCCCTTAATCCAGAAAGAGATCTTTGCTTGGGAATTTCTAAAGAAAACCTAAAAAATTAATTGAGAAAGCAGAACCTACACTATGTAAAAAAGAAAGAACAATGTAATAAAAAGTAAAGCATGCTACAGTTACTATCAGTTAATATAAAGAGGGGTGAGGGTTTAGCTCAGTGGTAGAGTGCAGGCTTAGCATGCACAACGTCCTGGGTTCAATTCCCAGTACCTCCATTTAAAAAAATTAATAATAATATAAAGGCCAAACTTGTGAGCTATCATTAATTCCTTCTCTCCCTTAGTTAATTGTGGCAAAGGGAAGTGAATCAATTTCTAGGGCACCACAAGGATTCTAGGAACTAACAGATTCAGTTACCTGAAAAAATCTGAACTTGGATTTCCTGCAAATCACGATCAATCCAGGTCACTGCCAGCTCACTCAAAAGAGGCCTGAGCCCTTCCTCTCACCCAGCTGCCACTGTCTCTATCCATTGTCAATAGAGAAATAGCCTTATTAGGGAAATGGCTCTGCTCTGCCTTGGCCACGTCGCATATAACTACATAGGCAAAGGCTTGGACTATCGGAGTGGTGGAATGCCTCCTGGAACATGAGGGGATGGGAGCCCTGTAAGGAGCGCCTGTGAGGCCATCTCCCACTGGCCTCCCTACCCATCCTGGGAGGCTGTCTGAGATAGTTTCTCATCCCCGCCCCGATCCCCGCCCCGGTTCAGATAAGGCATGGAGCTTTCTATCCTACTCCTTGAGAACAGAGTGGCAGGACATAAAACCTTGTTGTGGCAGCTCAGCTCCTCAGGACAACTTGTTTAAATGTTGTCCTTTTTAGCGTGTGGGACAAGGATCACAGGGAGCTGGCACCTTAGGCTTATTCTTCTTTTTGCTGTCTACTTAAGTGGTAAAATGTCTGGATCTGGAGGTGACTCACCATATCTTACAGGTCAAATCAGTCAGGCCTTGGCCTTGCCTTGTCTAGTGCATGACCTTGACAAGCCTTGAGCCATTCCACACAACCAAGTGGTGATTGTGATCAAAGCACAATGGGTTGAGGCTGCAGCTAATTCCACTGATAAGGTCTGAGTCCTCCTACCCGCTGGAGGCTACTGCTGCTTCTAACACTAAGTGAGAGGCCTAGAGACTTAATTTGTTCCCCTTCTGTACACCTCAGCTAAGACTGCCTTTGAGACAAAATAACATTTCCAGCATTTTTCCTATTTTTTGAAATTGAGATATAATTTACATAAAATTAAATGTAGATTTTAGGTGTACTTCTTGATAAGTTTTTGACAAACATATATATACTCACATAAGCACCACCCCTATCAAGATAAAGAATATTTTTATCACCTCGAAAAATTCCCACTTCAACTTTCAACTAGTAGATAAATAAGTCCGAGAGATCTAATCCACAGAATAGCAGTTATAGTCAACAATACTATATTATAAACTTCAAAGTTGCCATGAGGCTAGATCTTAATTGTTCACACTACAAAAAAGAAATAATAATTATGTGGCATGATAGAGGTGTTAGCAAATGCTATTGGTAATCATACTGCAATATATAAATGTACGAAATCAACATGTTGAACAACTTAAATGTACAAAATCAACATGTTGAACAACTTAAATGTACACAATATTATATGACAACTGTATCTCAATTTTTTTTTTAAAGTTCCCACTTGCCCCTTTCTAGTCAGTTACCACCAGTCTCCTCCAAGGGCAACCCCTGTTCTAATTTCCATTTATAAATGCTTCATATATTGGAATAATAATAATAAAAGCATCTAATACTAAATAAATAGTTCAAATACATGGACTCATAACGTATGAACTCTTGTGTATAGCTCCTTTTACTCAACTTTACGTTTCTGAGATTCTTGTAAATTGTTGCATATATCAGTGTTATTTTTTTAATGCTGAGTAGCATTCCATTGGATAGATGTACCACAGTTTGTTTATCCATTCACCTGATGATGGACAGTTGAGTTGTTTACAGTTTTGTGCTATTATTAATAAAACTGCCATTAATATTTGCATATAATTCAACATTGTTTTGAATCCTGAAGAAATGCTTGTTTGCATCTTCTTTTCCTTCTATTATAGAATATTTCAAACATAAAAACAAGTATAGACAGTAATAAAAAGGAATATCTGTGTAACCCTCCATTTTTTTCCCTTTTAGATAGTTTTCATTTTTTAGAGAACTTTTAGGTTCCCAGAAAAATTGAGCAAAAAGTACAGAGTTTCCATACACAACTTATCCCCACCAATGTACACCCTCCCCTATTATCAACATCTCTCACCAGAGTGGTACATTTGTTACAGTTGATGAAAAACACTATGTTGTACACCTGAAACTAATATAATATTGTAAATTGACTATACTTCAATATAAATAAATAAATAAAATCTCTAAAATCTAAAAAAAAAAAACCCAACCAACCAACCAACCAACAAAAAAACCCAATTTGCCTAGATGCTTCAAAAAAGTCACTATCATAAAAGGCACAAAAAATGCAGTGGAACTTTACTAGATTAGAGGCTAAATGAAATGACAACTAAGTACAATGTATGACATTTGAGTGGATTCTAGATGGAGTTTAAAACACCACTAAAGGACATTATTACAGTAATTGGAGAAATTTTAACATGGATTGTAAATCAGATAATAGTATTATGACAAACATTAAAATGCCTTGAATGTGATCAGTGTATTGTGGTTATGTAGAAGAATGCCTTTGCTTTAGGAAATACATGCTGAAGTATTTAGGAATTAAGTGCCATTTGCTCTCAAATGATTCAGGAAAAAAATGTGTATTCACACATAGATAAAGCAAATGCTGCAACATGCTTACAATTGATAAGGGGTGTATGGGTATCCATTACACTATTCTTGCAGCTTAGTATTTTAAATGTTTCAAAATAAAAAACTAGGGAGGTAACTATGTTGCAAGGAGCATTTTTGCACATATCTTCTTGGGCACATGAAACTCTAGGTTATATACTTAGAAGTAGAATTTCTGAGTCATAAAATATGAGCATCTGTAGCTTTACTAGATTTTGCTAAATTACTCTCCAAAATGGTTGTATCAGTTTATAATCCCACTACATTTCACCACATCTTCATGCAACACTGTCAGTTCTCATGCATGCCAATCTGATGGGTGTAAGTGTCTCATGATTGCTTTCCCCCCCAAATTTTCTTATGAAAAGAATTTAAACATATAGTAAATTTTTTAAAAAAGTATTCAGTGAATTCAGGTGGTGGCTCTATTGAGCATTTTGTCCTATTTGCTTTATCCCATATCTATCCATAATTCAATCTACCATATTTTGTAATGTATTAAAAGTAAGTTGAACACATCAGTAGACCACTCCTAAACATTTCAGCATGCAGATCATTAACTAGAGTTCAACATTCGCTTACAGATTTTTAAGGTAAAATTTATACACAGTGGAATGCCCAAACCATAATTGTATATTCACTGAGTTCTAACAAATGCATATACACCTGTGTAACCCAAACCTCCATCCAAATATAGAACATTATTGTCACCCATAGAAAGCTCCCTAACTCCCCTCCAGGTCATTCCCTGGCCCCATTCCCACCAGGTAACACTATTCTATTTTTGTTTTTGTTTTCAAGAGAGATTCATTTTGTCTGTTCTAGATACCATATGTACTCTTACTCTTTTGTGGAAGATTTCTTTCACTCAGCGTAATGTTTGTGAGATTCAACCAGGCTGTTGTATCTATCACTAGTTTGTTCCTTTTTATTGCTGAGTAGAATTCCATTGTATGCCACAGCTTGTTTACCCATTTCTCTGGTGATAGACACTTTGTGCCTTTTCAGTATTTGGCTATTATAAATAAGGCTGCTATGAACATTCTTGTCAAGTCTTTTTGTGGACATATCTTCTCATCTCTCTTGGGTTCTTACTGTCTTAATCTGCATGTCTCTGATTACTAATGAAATTGAACATATTTTCATATTGACCGTATTGCATTTTATATATGTCTTCATTGGGGGGGGTAATTAGGTTTATTTATTTACTTATATTTAGAGGAGTTACTGGGGATTAAACCCAGGACCTTGTGCATGTGCATGCTAAGCATGAGCTGTACCACTTGAGCTATACCCTCCCCCTTCATTTTATATACTATCTACTTCGATGTTTTGTTCATTTTTCTGAGCTGTTTGTCTTTAATTTTTTAAGAAGCTCTTTATTCAAATGCTAATTATGTATCTCTTACGTGTTGCAAATATCTTGTCTCTCCTTTTGTTTATGGTATGTATTCTTATGCAGAAGTTTTAAATTTTACCATAGCCAAATTTACCAATTTTTCCTTTACATTTTGTACTTTATCTATCTTGTCTACCACAGGGATCTTCAGTCTAAGGTACACATTCCCTAGGGGTATGTGAAAACTTTTCTAAGGTGTTTAAAACTATGGATGGCATTGAAGGAATCAATTTCTAGATCCTCAACTTTTATAGCTATTCTTTCCTAAAACTGTAATATATCAGAATGGCTGTGTAGTGGCCTCATTCTGGGTCTCCTTTTCTACCTTTCTTCTCACAAATGCCTGCCTGTATCCTTTTCCCCAGTCTGAATCTTAGTATTGCACATTGTCCCAAGTATAAAACCTCTGGTGAGCCAAACAATGTGGCAAATCTAAATATTGGTGTTAAAAGTGTACATACTGTATTATATGAAATTATAGAACAGGGAAAATGAATTCACAGTGAAAACAATCAGAACAGTGGTTGCTTCTAGGGTGGGAGTGAAGATTGACTACCTTAAACAAAAAAACACAAAAGCAAATAACAAGCATGTTGAAGTATTTAGGAGTGAAGTGTACTAATGCCTGAAACTTAACTTTGAAATGCATAAAAACATAAGATGGGTTAATGGATGGATAGAAGGCTAGGTAGATGGAAAGATAGGTAATAAACATAGCAAAATGTTACTTACAGAATCTAGGTGCTGAGGATATGGACATTTATGTACAAGTCTATCAGCTTCTCAATTTGTTTTTAATTTTCCATATTAACATGTTAGGGGGAAGGACAAAAACTACTGATGCTGAGGAAACCTCCTCTACTCAAACTGTTGTGTCTTTCTCTGCTCCTGAGAAGTCCATGAGAACAAAGCAATGGGAGCTTTGGTGAGAAGTACTGAAGGTGGCAATGCTTTATTTCATCTGGGCAACATCTATCTTAGAATTCAGAAGTGAGATAGTTGTTATAAGGAAGGCATTAACACATTTTTATTTGAGTTGAAAAACAAAGTCAGACTTTTAAAACAAAATAGGTCTCATTTGACTTTTTTTTTCTTTTGGATGAATAGGAGTGACTCGGCCAATTAGAATATATGGTGGGCATTTTCCATAAATTGGATAAACTTAAATCAGCAGCTCCAAAAAGTTTTAATGAAAATATATTTAAAGCACAAGATAAAACAGAAGCATCTGGTTTTAAAATACTATATTGGTAAAAGTTCACTCAAATTAATAATATTTTTATTTTTCCAACCTTTCCTTTCTGAGCATATCAGGTAAAATAAGTTACCCATCAGGGAAAACAAGTGAAAAAGTAAGTAGGCATGGTTACTAATCATCTAAAAAGCTTTTTTGTTACAGTTCCTAGAAACTGATAAAGTGCATGGCTCTAGTGAAAGAGTAACAAATCCTTTTGCAAGTCAAGTGGTTTCCAATCCTTTGCTTTCAACAAATTTGAAGGAAAATATAATCAGGTAGTCAGAAAATCATAAAAAGACACTTTGATAGATCACTATATGGTTTTGGCAAAAAAAAAAACAAAACCCAGAGTTCAGATGATTAAATTATTAAATAAATAAATTCCCATATTCTTTTATGTTTGAACAAGTTTCTCAGTGTATCCCCTATAAAAATAAAAACAGAAATAGAATTGAAGCTGAATTCTCATTCTAGCAACAAGTGATATTTATACATCCATACAAGGGAGGGAAAAAAATCCAGTTCAATCAAGGGTGCATTTCCAATAAAATTTGACTTTTTGTGTTTTCCATTCATTTATCAAAATGTATAAAATATTTATATTTTGAGCAATTTTATACTAATAATAATGGTTACAATAGCTCAGTGCAGAGAAATAGTAATAGCTAAAAACTTATTTTTATAAGACATTTGTTAAAATTTTATTTTATATTCATATTCTTGCTGCAAAGAAATATGATAGGGTGATCAATAAAAGACTTTTAAATATAACATATATAATATTAAGATAAAATTCTATGAGGGAAGTGGAGTGGAAAAATGAAGTAAAGACAAAAATAGATACAAGTTTTCTGGCTGTTAACGAAGAACTTATTCCTTAAATTTTCAAATGGGTGATGGTGAGTATCAAATCACTACAGTATTTAGAGTTCATTTAAAATAACCATGGATTTGATTTTTATGCCAACATTTACAATAGATTGGAAAGTATATCCCCTGTAATTATTTTAACTCATAATGAAAACATTTTTATGTCACATTGAACATGTGAAAGAGGATCCATAATTTTTC
Source organism: Vicugna pacos (assembly GCF_048564905.1). NCBI lineage: Eukaryota > Metazoa > Chordata > Mammalia > Artiodactyla > Camelidae > Vicugna > Vicugna pacos. The sequence goes on from NC_133023.1 coordinate 86,333,170, forward strand.
AAAATTCTTTTATTAGAGATCTGAGAGCAAAAACCATGAAAACCACTAGTCTTTTTCTACCCTATGATGAAACTGTATTCTCTTATATTTTCTTTAAAAATGTAAAAGTTTTGCCTTTTACATATATACCTCTAATCAAGCCAGAATTGATTTTTTTTTACAGAGTATCAAGTAAAGAAATATATTTTCCCCCAACATGTAGCCCCAATAGACCCTGCATCATTTCTTGATTGGCCCATCCATTCTTTCCTTTTCTCTCCTACTGACTTATAATGCCACTTTGATCATATGCCAACTTTCCATATGGAAACATGTGGGTCTAATTTGGGAATTTCTTTCTACTTCATTGGCGTCTTTACCTATGTGTGGACCACATCACATTGTCTGAGTCCCCACATCTTGTTCTTTTTCCTCAAAATTGTCTTGGCTATTCTTGGCTGTTTGTTCTTCCATATGAATTTTAGAATTAGTTTGTCAAATTGCATTAAAATTTCTGTTGGGATTTTTATTGGAAATGCACAGGATCTATATTTAGATTCATTTGGGGAAATATCTTTACGATATTGAGTTACTGCAGTGGCAGAGAAGCTAGTTGTCTATCCCAAATCCATTCTCTTTTCCTTTCTAACAGAACCCTGACTTATTTGGGGTGGAAATGTGCCCAGATAAAAAAATACACTTTTCACTCTCCCTTGCAGCTAGGAATCGTCAATAGGTGTAAGTGCAAGTTCCATAAGGCTTCTGGGAAGGGTCTTTAAAGGGAGGGACCTGTCTTAGATAGGAAGACATGACTCATCCTCAGCTTCCCCCTTCTTCCTCTCAAAAATATCCCCTTTTCACGGCTCTTGAAATCATGACTTTACACTCCATTCACAGCCTCTGCTGGGACCTTCCTCACTCCCTGGTTACTGTATTTCCCTCCTAAGCTATCTCACCACCACTCCCCTCCGATCCATTCTCTGCATTACTATACCAGGGTGGTTCTTCTAAAACCCAGCTCATTTTACTCCCCTACTCCAGAAGTGGTTCTCAAACCTGGCTGCACCAAAATCAGCTGGAAAACATGGAGAAGCTTTATATTTTCCTGAAACATAGCCCACAGTCTCTGACTCTGAATCACAGGAGGAAGGAGTATCCCCAAATCAGTAGTTTCAAGAAGTTCTTCAGGTGATTCTATTTCACCATTCAGTTTGGGAACCACTGATATATGATAGAAGCCAAATTATTTAATGTGTTGTGCAAGGTGTTATGGATTCAATTGTGTTCCTCCAAAATTCACATGTTGAAATCCTAACCCCCAGTCCCTCGGAATGTCACTGTATTTGGAGCTAGAGCCTTGGAAGAGGTAATTAAGTTCAAATGAGGTGGTTAGGGTGGGCCCTAACCCAATATGACTTATGTCTTTATAAGAAGAGGAGATTAGGATACAGGCACACAAAGAGGAAGGACCATGTGCAGACACAGGGAGAAGATGGCCATCTGCCAGCCAAGAGGAGAGACCTCAGAAGAAACTGAACTTGCCAATACCCTATCTCAGACTTCCAGCCTTCAGATCTGTGAGAAAATGCATTTCCATTGTGTAAGCCGCCCAGTCTGTGGTATTTGTTATGGCAGCCAGAGCAGACAAACACACAAGGATTTTATCCAGGCTCTGACTACCTCTCTAGAGCCCCAGCTCTGTCAGGCTCCATCCATCCTCCATCACTACCCACCCAAACCTCCAACACTTAGTAGTTTTGAACTAGAGTTGGGCAACCTAACTTCTCTGTACCCAGTTTTCTTATCTATAAAATGGGGATAATAGTATTATCTCCCTAGGGTTGTGTGAGGATTAAATGCCATCAACTATGCAATGCATCTAACACGGTTGTGAACATATAAAATATTCAATAAATGTTAGCAGCTACACTCCAGCCATAAGGCATTAACGGCCATCCTCTAAATGTATGCTGTCTTACTCCACTTCCATAACATAGCACATGCTGACATGTCTGCTTAGAATGCCTTTTTCTCATGGCTTCACCTAGCTGACCCTTGATTGCCTTTCAGGACTGAATTCCTGGTGCAGCCAGCTCTTCCCCTAGTCTGGAGCCCCACCCTGGGCTCCCACAGCACCCTGTGCTCGCCTCTATCAAGTCAGAAGCCATTGCAGGGTTTTCAGTGGAGGACTGACCTCATCTGGCTTAAGTATCTCCTATATGACAGGCACCATTCTAGGTTCTGAGAATAAAAAGAACACTTAGCTCATGGGGTTGCTGAGAGGATTACAAGAGATAAAGTGTGCCAAGTACTTAAGACAGTGCCTGGCATATGGTAAACACCCAGTAAATGCTATTATTATCTATCTATATTCAGGACACTACCTCACAGCCACTGACGTCTTTGGCCTCTTGCTTCCAGTCCTCCACTCTAAACACAAATCCCACTACCATCCTGGGTGATGACCCTTCCAACATGCTAACCTCTCTCCTGGATCTCAACTCCAGTAGCTTTCACCACTACCCTACTCCAGACACACTGTGACGACATCTTGACCTTGACAATTGTTGGACTGTTGGATTTTTGCAAACTGAATACATTGTGTATAAATGTACAAATAGATTCATATATAGAAAGCCCAGGTGGAATCTTCCTTTAGCTTGAGGCAAGACTGTGCTCTTCGGTCTCCACCCCAAATAAGCAACAAGTCGCTTCTGTAAGACTGGGTCTCTGGAAGATAAAGGCAGAGAAGGGAAGGGGAGGGCTGGCTGGAGATGCTAGTTTTGCCTGCATAAGACAAGAGGAAATTACAGCTGTAGCCTTTCTGGAAGTAAGGAGGGAATAAGAGGTTAGTGATCAAGATATCTGTGAAAAGTCAGGAGATTGAGGGGCAGATGCTGCCAATAGACACTGTTCAACATTTATGATTGTCACAAAAGCTGTTCTCTGACACTGAGTTAAGAGTAATCCTGTGCAGGTGTGCACCCCTTCCTGCCAGAAGAAGTTACATCAAACTCACGGCTCCAAGGGCAAGGCCTGGAAGTCAGGGTTCACCCCACCTCCTTTCACTCAAATACTTCTGTATCTATTTTATTTATTTGGACTTTCACTTATAACTGCTTTTGCAAAAAGTGTTGCAGTGCTAAACCTTTGCTGTTTCCCTCAGCAGGTAACTATGTATTTTACTTTCCCTAGAAGCCAGCTTTCATTGAGGTGCGGTGACTACCCTCACATTCCTCTCTACTTATCCACATCTCATGCCCTCGAGCCTCTGACTATGTGTCCTTTTTCCTGTTCAAGGTTAATGCCACTACTCATGCTTGATCCCATCTCTTTCTCATTTCCTGAGTCTTTATGCCATCAATTTTCCTTTCTCCTATAAGGCTGAACCATATTAAATTGCTATTGGGGACATCTAGCAATGGTGGAACATTGACAATTTCACATAGTTTAAACTAATATATCTTTGTTCTTTCCCTCTTTAAATTTTCCTTTTCCTCAACCAAAACAATTACAAGAAATTATTGTACAGGTTAGAGTAACCTCTTCATAGATGGTGTTTAACTTCTCACCTCCATGTGTCCCTGAATATAAAATCTAGACACCATACCCCAGATATATCTGCCTTTGCTGTTCACATCTCCCAACTGACAATTCACCCACAAGTATTTACCAAAGGTCTGGCATGTTTATGAAAGTTTTGATCACTCATTCAACAAACATCTTCTGAGTACCTACATTGTGCCAGATACTGTCATAAGCACTTGGAATGGATCACTGAACAAAACAAAAACCCCTGCTCTCTTGGATCCTATATTCTAGCAGGGGTGGGAGGAGGGAGATATGCAATAAACATAATAAATAACTATATACACATACGTGTGTTAGAAAGTGATAGGTGCCACGGAAAAAAGTAAAAGTAGAGCAGGGAAGAGAGATAGGGAGTGCTAGAAGTTGTGATTTAATTTCATTTAAAGAATTAATTTATTTACTGAAGTATAGTTGATTTACAATATTGTGCTTGTTTCAGGTGTACAGCATAGTGATTTGTGGTTTTTTCAGATTATATTCCATTATGGGTTATTACAAGATGTTGGGTATAATTCCCTGTGCTATACAATAAAACCTTGCTGTTTATCTATTTCATGTATAGTAGTTTGTATCTTTTTCATCCCATACTCCTAATTTGTCCCTCCCTTCCTCCCTCTCCCCTTTGGTAACCATAAGTTTGTGAGTCTGTTTCTGTTTTGTATTTAGATTCAATTGTATTATTTTTTAGATTCCACAAATAAATGATATCATATAATATTTGTCTTTATTTCACTAAGTATAATATTCTCTAAGTCCATCCACATTGCTGCAAATGGCAATATTTCATTCTTTTTTATGCTTGAGTAATATTCCATTGTGTGTGTGTGTATGTGTGTGTGTATATATATATATATATATATATGTATACATACACCAATATATACAATCCACATCTTCTTAATCCAATCATCTGTTGATGAGCACTTGAGCTGCTTCCACACCTTGGCTATTGCAAATAATGCTGCTATGAACATTGGGGTGTATGTATCTTTTTGAATTAGTGTTTTTGTTTTTTCTGGATATATACCCAGGAGTGGAACTGCTGAATCATATGGTAGTTCTATTTTTAGTTTTTTGAGCAACTTCCATACTGTTTTCCATAGTGGCTGCACCAATTTACATTCCCACCAACAGTGTATGAGGGTTCCCTATTTTCTGCATCTTGGACAACATATGTTATTTGTAGGCTCTTTGATGACAGCCTTTCAGACAGGTGTGAGGTGACAACTCATTGTGGTTTTCATTTGCATTTCTCTAATAATTAGCAATATTGAGTATCTTTTCATGTGCCCGTTGGCCATCTGCATGTCGAGAAGTTGTCATTTTAAATATGGTGGTTATGGTAGGCCTTATTGAGAAAGAATTAAGCAAAGACTTGAAGGGTGAAGGACAGCCATGGAGATATCTGGGGAAAGCATTCCAGGGTCATAGTGGTGTTGATGAAAATTGGTGATATTCTGAACGTATTGTGAAAATTGAGATGAAAGCATTCACTGATAGACTGATGTGGGATAGGAGGGGGGAATTAAAGATGACTCCAAGGGTTTTGGAGAAATTTTAAAAAATGAGTTACACATAGATCATGCCATAAGTGAACTTACAATATAGGAGAGATAAGACATGTACACAAGTACCTATACTACATGGCAGCAAGCACTGTGCTCAATAACAAAGGCACAAATTCAAGTGTCAAGCAAGATGAAGAAGTTCTGGAGATGGATGGTGAATGTACATGTGGATATATTTGATGTCACTGAACTGTACACTTAAAAATGGTTAAAATGGTAATTTTTATGTTATATACATTTAATCATAATTTTAAAAAGGGTGCTAAGAAAACCAAAAACAAAAATTCAAGTGCCTACATTCAATAGCTTGTAATAACCAATAATGAAAAAGAATCTGACAAATATATATATATATGTATAACTGAATCACTATGCTATACACCGGAAACTAACACAACATTGTACATCAACTATACTTCAATTTAAAATATATATATATATTAAATTTCCTTGCAAGTCAAAAAAAATTCATGTGCCAAAAGAGTTCAGAGGAGGAAGAAGAGATGAGCTTCGGCTAAGGGAATAGAGAAGGCTTTGAGTAGGGGCAGTCTTTTCACCTAGGCAGAGGGAGCAGTTTAAGCAAATTAATGGAAGACAAGAAGGCTGAGGATGGGCAGGGGCACAGCAAGTGGTTCCATTTGTCAGAAGAAGGGAGTGTGAACAAGAGGCTAAGGAACTTTAACATTATCTTGGTGGCAGCATTGAACAGTTTAACTCATATGGCCTTGGGGAGGCTGAATTGTCGGGGACCAGTCTAGGGACAGAGGGGTCAGCTGGGAGACTTGAGTAATGGCCAGACCCACCTGTAATCAGACAGATTAAGGTTTGAATCACTGTTCCAGCTCCCACACATACTAGCAGTGTGACTTTGGGCAAGCCATTGAAACTCTCTAAACCTCAGTGTCTTCATCTGTAAAATGAGGAAAATGATAGTTAAATATTTCATAAGATTGCTGTGAGGATTGAGTGAAATATATATTTGCTTGCAATTACTATTATTACAGTAAGTCAGATGTGAGATTTCCAGAGCTGTGACAATGGGAGAGGATCAGAGGGGATATCTTAGCAAAAGCCTAAGAACCAAAAAGTTTCTCCTTTTCTCCCTCCAAATTCCCTTTTCATGAAGGGCAGTATCATTTGAGGATGCAGGTGATACTTATGATATTCCCCTTGACATGAAACATTATCGTTCAGAACCTCTCATCTCACTACACTAGCCTGTAAGGTGGCCCAAGTTTCTGAAGTAAACTTCATCTGTTAGTCTGATTATTGGTTCCTACAGCATATTTGAAATAAATCCAGGATTATAAGTATTTTATGTACACAAATTTCCTTCCGCTTTCTTTCTTCCCTGTTCATTTTCCCTTCGTCTCCCAATCCCCTTCCCGCCCCGACTGAGTCTTCCTTTCTTTTCCCTTTCACCCTCCCTCCTTGGACACAGATCATATTCTAATCTCAGCTTCCTCGTTTATTTGGTGCGTGCTATAGGCACAGTCAGCCTCTCCGGGCCTCAAATTTCCTCTGTTAAAATGGGTTTAATAAGAGAGTGCCTACCTTAGAGGGTTGTCAAAATTAGAACACACAACAAGTCCTATGCCGACCACAGTGCCTGGACTATAGTAAGAACTAAACCTCTTCGCTCTCTGTCTTTTCATCCTTTTACCTCTATCCCTTTACTCCTCCACCTCAGAGCTCAGCATATAAAAACCGTGGGAAAAAACACCTCGAGCCTACAGCAGGAAATGCTGGAGCTGGGGGCGGGGACTACGCGGTGCCCACTGCGCATGCGTGCCCGCTCCTTCAGGTTCTGGGCTCCAACTCGGGGGGGGTGGGGTGGGGGGAAATAGGGCTCCATTTGTCCTGGTTCCCCCTTCCGGCCCCAGGAAGTGGCGGGACCTCGGTGGCGCCCCGGGCGGGCTCAGCGTTAATCGAAGGACGTCCAGGCCCGAGGGGTAAGTTCGAAAATGGCGGAGGGGAAAGAAGGAGGGGCTTTGCAGGGCGGCGAGGGTAGAGGCAAGCTGACTGCGGGGGGCCCAGCGGCGCGGCAGGGGCCGGGAGACGGACGGGCCGCGCCGCGTGCCGTGTTTCTTTGAGGCCCTGACTTGCACGCACTTTGGATTCCCCAACTCGGGGTCCTCCCAGGGAATGGGCGGGCTGGTGGATGAGCGTGAGGGAGACGGAGGGACTTCCGTTTCCTTTTCGACTGGGGCCTGGCCGCGGAGAGGAGTTGGCATTTCCAGATTGGGGCTTGGGCTGCCCCTCCTCCAGGACCCTCCCCTCGGCACCGCGCGGGGCGCCGCGGGCGATCCAGGCCGGCTCTCCTGGCGCGGTGGGTACTGCCCGTACGGGCTTCCTCATCCCTCTCCTCCCCTCCCCTTTCCTTCTCTCCCCTCCCTCCCCTCGGGCCCGGCGCTGCGGGGGAGGGCGAGAAAGCCGCCCCTGCCCTGCGCTGGTGGCTCTCCCGGAGCTTCTTGCCCAGGTCCTCGCGACTGCTGAAGGAAGGCGTGGGTACGTGGGTGGCTTCAGGCCGCCCGGGTGCCTGCTTAAACCCCGTGGCCCCTAAGGTAAATCGAGTCAAAGAACTTTTTTTTTATAATGATCAAAGGGGACCCCCCCCCCACACCTGGTGCCTGTGGCAGGTATGGAGCAGGGTGGAGTGTGTCTGGCGAGGGCGTGTGAAGCAGAAAGAATAGGAGTCCAAGACCTTCCGGAAGAGGAAATTAGTAATTCTTTCCAACCCTTGCTGCCGTGGTCACCTCCCTAGCACCTTCTGGGAGTAAAACAAAATTCAATCTAACTTTCAGTTTCATTATTTTAACTCCATAATACACTTAATTGTTTTCTTTTCAGGAGGAGGGGAATGGTTATTGCTGACACTAAGCAACAGCCCTCTCCACCTCCAAAAAAGAAAAATGTCAATCAAAGCTTTGTAAAAACCTATCAGATTTTAATAATCTACTACTTTGCTTTCAAATATAATTACGTCACTACTCATGTCACAAATGTACTACCTTGATAGCTAATGACACTTAGAAATTTACTCTCGTAAGATTGGAGGTTGCTTTAGTGCTTTTCTGCTCTTTTTTTACTTAACATTTGTTACATCCAGTTCAAGAGTACACTGTTACAGACGGCCATCTTAGAATTATAACGTTTTAGAGTTGGAAAGGATCTTAGTCCAACCCTGATATTTTACAAAAGCATAAACTAAGGCACAGGAAGATTTCATGGCTTGCCTAAAGCTACTTGATTACTTAGATTAGAACCCAGGTTGTCTGGCTCCTAGCTCAACACTCTTTCTGCGCAGCTGCTTCACATAGCCTCCAAGCAAGAAAATTAAATGTATTCCGTGCACGTTTCTGAAGCATATACCACTTGTGCCATACAACCGTGCTACTGCTTTCTGTGTATTTAACATGTTTATGAAGCCAGTGCTGGAGATATTTTTCCCCATCGTTCAAGAAGTGGCAACAGTTTAGCTTAAAAAGATTTCTACATACGCACCCATCTACTTGTATATGCTTAACTTCGTGAAGGAGGCACAGGAAAAATGTTAACAGTGATTACTTTGGGAGGTGGAGGGGGATGGGAATCTTTTACTTTGTATTCACATATGACCGAATGTACTGTTTGAACTTCTTATCATAAACAAGTATTGATTTTATAACTAAAAACAAGTTTTAGAGTTCATACACATATATGTATATCCGTATAAACAAGTCTCAATGGTATGTGTGTATGTATTTATATACATACATATATTTATGTCTCAGTGGTTTGTGTTGTAAAATCCGCGAAGGTTCATGTCAGCCCTACTGGCAGAGCAGTCCTGATTTTTGGATGCTCACATTTCTTCTTTGGTTTTCTCCTGTTGCTCCTAATGTAAGAAGGTAGCAATGATATATGTTATTAGTCTTCACATATTTTTATAAAATGTGCTAAGCTTTTGATTATTGAGTAATGTAGGAAATAACATTCAGGATATCAAATTTGGCACAATGGTAAAATTTTGAATGTAGAATCTTTGCGGGTAAGAATCATAATAAAAAATTAAGACTGAAGCGGTCCCTGGTGATTAGTGGTTCTTTTGTTTTTATGAATAGGTTAAGACACAAGAAAAAGTGAATTGCCCAAGGTTATATATCTGATTATTAATAGAGCTTGGACTAGAGTCTTGGTCCTAATCCAGTGCCCCTTGTACTACACCTGTAATTTTATTACTTTCTAGTACATTCGATGACTAATTAAGGGGACAAAGTAATGCTGACTAAAGGTTAGTCAGGCCCATTTCAGTAGGTAAGAATTACTGTGATTAATGTACCAGTTAATTTATATAGTGCTTGAAATAGTAATGTAAATGTTCTCCTTATATTTGGTTGTAAACATTAGCTTGTTTAGTAAATCCTTTTATATTTATTTACATATATATTATTATGTTTATATAATATTTAGTAAATATTATAAATGCTTAGAGACCCCACATACGAAATAACGATATTTCACTGTTTTTGTTTGGTCTCATATTTAAGCCTGGTAGCTGGTGCTAATAGAAAAAAAAAAGCTATGGTTTATATTTAAAAAAAAACTAATGAGTGCCTACTGTATATGCCAGGCATTGACTGTGTGGTAGAGTTCCAAAGATGAATATGGCAAAGTAGATGCCCTTGTTCTTTTGAGAATGGGAGATTATCATGAGCTGTCAATTCTCAAACTTTATCTCTGGTCTAATCTGGTAATAGTATTAAAAAATGTAATCTGCGGCACTGTTTAAGGTCATTGTGTGAGTAGAATTGAGGAGATAAAAACAGTAGTGGTAAAATAAGTTGAATTGAACAAATACTATTTTCATGTTTTAGAGGTCATGTGATACAGTAGAACGAGCCCTACATTGGAGGCCTGGGTTCTTGTTTTGTCTTTGTTTCCGATTAGCTGTGCGATTGTCAGCAAATCACTAAGCCTTATTTTTTTCTTTTTTCTTTTTCATAACTTTTTAATATATTTATTCCATTTAATTCAAAACATGAAAAGGCCATTTGGAATACTATATATTATAAAAGAAAATATGTATATCATATGAATTTGAGGCCAAACTTAAGAGTTATATGTTTAATCTGTTCTGTGTATACTTAGTAATAGGTTGTCTTTTGTGTGATAAAAGCATATTTATGTCCATTTTGTAGGACTCAGCATGGACTTTTATTATTTTTAAATATAATATAGTTGTAGCTCTGCTATTTGATACATTTTGGGATTTGATCTGGTGTGATTGGTACCCAGTCTTTGTTGTTGACACATGTGATTCAGTATTATGATGTGTCTATTATGTATTTTCAAGGATATGGGTTGTGGTGACAAGTGAGGTGTGCTGTGTGGACTGGGAATAGTTGGACTCAGATGGTCAGACAGAAGTTGAACTGAGTGAGTTAAGGCTGATTTCCTAAACTGGGCAAAGCTGGTCCCACTGTGCATTCCCTGGTATATTTATAAATACTAATATGGTTTGAACTTTATACTTATTCCTGTAATAATTTTGTTGACCTTAAAACATGTCAGCATACATGATACACCTTTCTATGGCTCCAGCTAATTTTTCAAGCCTTGAAAGGGCATGGAGCCTAATATTTTCTACCTCACTGGACTACCCTTTTTGCCAGTGATCCTTATAGTAATTTCCTTAGACCTATGTTGGTCCAAATCACTGGGTTTACTTTTTATTTTTTTTAACTGTCATTTACTGGCCACATGCTCTTTGATGAGTAACAACCAGTCAGAAAACCACAGTTTCTCCATAACTCAAATGTGAGTATGATGTGTTGTATAGATTAGATTAGCTACCACATATGAAAAAATGCTAAATTGTAAGCCACATTACATATTTAATTATAATCAGAGGTAACATGGTAAAAGAAAAAAAAGGATGATGATCTGTGGAATCACATAAACTCATGCTTAAATTTTGACATTGTATTAAAACAAATAGCATGTTTTAGTAGAGAACTATTTACATGTAGCTAAAATGATGGGGTGGAGGAAAATGAAAATTAGTTTATGGATAGTTTTTAGAACACGTGAGCGTCCATTAAATATGTTGTGATATTTTAATTTGGCTTCTGGTTATTTATTGTGGCAAAGTTTCCTTTACTTTGTGTCATTTTTTAAATTTAAGCCGAACAGAAAACAAACCTACTCAATGTTTGCATATAGGCAACAGAGTGGCTATTAGATAGAACTAAATATTTTTACTGGGAGAAAAAGAAAAGATACTGACTTTTATCAAGAACTTGTTTCAGCACTTGCTTGAGATCCCAACATGATCATGAAAGGGAATTCTGAGAAATATCTAGGGTAGGTTTGACCCATTCACCAAATCGTTCATTGAAAGAACCTCAGCATGGCACTTATGGAACCATTTGATTTTTAAGTACTACATCCTAATTACTCTGTCAGAATAAGTTATCTGGACAAGTATCAAGTAGAATAAGTTCCAGTTTCTACGGTCTTAGTCAAATCATTTAACTTCCTTATGCTTTAGTTGCCTTATCTTAAAGTGAAAGTGTGACTACTATTATACTGTGAAGCACAAACATAAGTAAATTATATTGAACAAGTTTTGCTTGTGGATGTCTACAGAATATAATGATCTTTTCAGTGTACTTGTTTCTGAGCTGCCCTTTTGTAAAAATTATTTTAGAGAAATTTTGGCCAGAGATCAGGGGAGACTCCTTTTTCACCAGGCCCCAAATTAATTTATTGTTTTTATAAGGCAATGAATGAACAAGTTTAGAACTGCAACAAAAGGCATCACTCAACATTTTTCAATGAAGTCTTTTATTTTCAACTTAAGTTAACAATAAGTAGCGATCAGGTATTATTATTATCTGTATTCCTCAGCCCTCTGTGCTAATGATTTACTGCTACACAAACAGTGGACCAAAAGACATTTGTTCATGGCCAACTACTGTGGACGTGACGTGGTTACTGTGTTTATCTCTGGGAGTTGACCTATATCCTCTTTTTTGTTTTTAAGCTGATGATAGTAATATTACAAAGTAGAAAGGTGGCACAAATTCTCAGGACAGGCAAAAACATAAAGACTAAGAAAGTACCCTTCCCTCTCCTTTTGAGTTATAAAAATTATCTTCTGTGAAGGAAGAGCCAAAACCTTGGGATAGGAAGTCCCACTATTGGTAGCTTACTGGGCCAGTGTATTCACAAACTAAGGAAGCCTTGTCACGTGGCAAATAGCCAAATAATACCCCCAGTCTGCTGGGCAGGATTGTATAAGGGACCTTGATTAATCGAGAGTCCAGCTGCTTTTTTCTTTTGATTAGAATCTAATACAATTTAGATAAATTCTGGATAAAATGTGGAAAATTAAGAAAACCACAAAGAAAAAAAAATCAGTAGTCCCACTGCCCAAAGATAATAACCACAGTAGAATTTTGAATTTTAGCCTGTCTTTATATGTGTTTTTTAATAATTGGGATTATACTGAACAATATTGTATTGTTAACCATCTGCTTTCACTTAATACAACATCATGAACACATATCTGTATTCTTTAGTATTCTTCTACAACCTAGTTTTTAAAGATTGCCTAGTATCCACATTACCAAAGTGTTGTCCTCTTTTGTTGGAATTGAGGGGGGTTTTTGTTTTTATAAATAACGCTGTATTGAACATCCTTTTAAATACATTTTTAAAAGAAATCCCTGATTATTTCCTTGGAGTTCATACTTAGACCTAGAATGACTGGTTCAAATGTAATCATATATTTAAGACTTTTAGAGTATATTGCCAGATTATTCTCTAGAAAATGTGTACCAGTTTTTAGTTCCATCAACAAGAGTGCCTGTTGTCCCATACCTTCTCCACCGCTAAATTTTTATTGTTGATAGTGAAGACAATCTCTGCCAAACAGGACAAAAATGATATCTTTTAAAATGTTTATGTCTTTGATTACTAGTGCTATTTAACATTTTTGTATATGTTTTGTTAGCCATTAGTATCTGCCATTTGTAAATTTGTCTCTTTTCTGTTGAGATGTTCACCTTTTTCTCATAGATTAATAAGTGCTTTCCAGCTTTTTCTTAAGACTATTTCTAGTCAAAACCAAGATAGATTTAAAGGAGGTGGAAATAGGACACACTTCTGTTTGAGGCCACTTCATATTGGTGTTAAAAGCAAATAGACAGAAGGACATTTACTCCAACATTTTTTATAGTAGTAAAAAATTGTTAGCTTTCTAAATGTCCAGCAATAAAGGTGCATAACTATGTGTATATAGAATATGTTAACATTTATGTGTTTTAAAATGCTCATACGTGATTGCATGTTCGTAGCCCGTCTCTGGAGGAATGCACAAGAAACTGGTAAGAGTGATTGCTTCTAGGAAGGGAACTGGAGGTTTAAGGTTCAGAGGTGGAATTGATACAACTATTGTGCCTCTTGAATTATTTGATCATGTGTATATTTTCTTTTTTATAAGTATACATTTAAAATTAATGTTCAGCAATATGGAATTGATGAGGTTATGATACATTAATATAGTCAGATACTAGTCATCCATTTAAAATAATGTTCTAATCCAGATAAAAACTGATGTGGAAAGATGCTTATGATATATTACTAAATGGCAAAAAGCAAATTGTGAAAATACCATGTACAATAAATCCCCTTTAGAAATACTTGTAATGTGCATATGCTACCTGCACATAGAAAAGGCTTTTAAAGGATAAACATATTAAAGTATTCACAGCTTGAATAGTAGGATTCTATTTTTCCCCCTTTCTTTTATAAAGGAAAACTATTGTTTATATTAAATATTGGGTTGGTGTCCATCTTGAGATTTTGTTTTTCTGCCTGCTCTGATTTTAGCAAAGGTTTTGATCTGAACTCTGAATAAGCACAAATAGTATTAATCTATGTCATGGATCTAGAGTTTGGGCTATAGGTGGTTTGTTCTTGAATCAAAGACTTGATTAACAAGCACTGTAAATTGTCTTACGTTCTGAGCAGTTTTCAGTAAAGTGGAAGTGGGGATAATCGTGACCTTTTAATGATTTTGAGTGAATTCTTGAACCCCAAACCTGTATATTCTTCATGAAAACATTCTTTTGGGGAAACACAGTCCCATAATTTGTTGAAGAAAAAAAATGAAGGAATACCTTCCTGGGTTGTCCATTCTGAGAGAACTGTACCTGTGGAGTTAATTATTATAAGTAATTTGGCAAAGATTGGAGGTCTGGGCTCAAATTTAAGTATTATTATAGCTTTCTCAATTAAGTATAGAACATGTAATTGATACTCCCTTTGTTGATTCTCAGTATGCCCTTTCAGGTGTTTACAGAAGTAGGCTTCATGATCAAGCATATGTTGTAGACAGAAGTATTAATAAGTTTATGTTGTTGACTGAACTTATGGGCTAAGTGCTCATTAATGCCATTCAGTTGTTTGAATGGCTCTAGTGCTTAATTTTAGGGTGAGAACTTTTGATTGGATTGAATATAATTAACCTCAAAAATGTTTTATTGACCATTTAACCTAAAGTTAAAAGGAAATATGCTTCTTGGTTTGAAGAACCTTAGTAGTATAAATGAACAATTTGACCAAAAGTTGAATTTTTATGTAAATATAGTATAAAAGCTGAATTTTTTAAATGATCCCTTTTTGTTCAGGGCATATTACTTTTAAAATTCAGCTTTTTTTATACTGTGATACATTTACATAGATACAGTTCTTAGATACTACAACTTTGTAAATCAACATGCTATTTCTAAACAGGGAACTAATACTTTAAGATCATTAAAAGAGGGATTGACCTCCACTGGGTCAGGGAGAATGTTGCTTATTTGACAAAATCTCTATGCTGTATCATCTATAGGGGAAAAAAAGCAACTGATGAGAAAATCTTATAATATTTCTGCATGTAATAAGCAAAGAGAGAAGCTTAAGATAAATTTTAAATTATTATGGTGTTTTGGGTTAGCACATAGAAGTGTTTATGATGTTACTGTGAAAAATTTTGTAAATCCTGTAATATTTTTGAAATGTGACTTTAGTATATGTTTGTATCACTGAAGAACTGTACTGTTTGCCTGATATGCATGTATTTCCTGTTTGGGTCACATTTCCTGGGGACAATGGCATATTAACAATTTTTAGTACTCACAGTGATCTCAAGGGTTTAGGGGAGGTAGTGGGTGGGATGTGGGATAGTAACAGCTGTGGCATAATAGAGGTATTTCACATTCATTATTTTGCCCAACATTGATTAAGCACTACTGTGTGTCATGCATTGCTTTAGGCATTGGGAATACAAATATGATAAGACACAGTCCTTACCATATAGGACCTTCCTTCTCACAATACACACACACACACACACACATACACACACACACACGTGTGTGTGTGTATGCAAAAGTTATTCAATATTATTCTAGTACAACTTGAGTCATCAGCAAATTAGAGGATATAGTGAAGGCACAAAGAATAGTCATTTTACTGGGCTTTTGGGTGGAAGAATCAGCAAAGATGTCATAGATGAGATTCTAAAAACATACATTTTCTGAGTTTTAAGCAAATGCCCTTATTTAATCACATAATATGTTTCAGTCAGCATAGTAGTACTGCATTGGGGGCTAATAGGGTTATATTGCTTGCTTAATTTTTGTCGTATTTTTAATATCATTGTGTTAGTTTCTTAGGGCCACCATAGCAAAGTACCACAAACTGAGTGGCTTAAAACAACAGAAATTTATTTTCTCACAGTTCTGATGGCTAGAAGTCCAAAATCAAGGTTTTGGCAGGGCCATGCTCTCTCTCTGAAGGCTCTGGGGAGAACCTGTTCCATGCCTTTCTCTTAGCTTCTGGTGTTGCTGTTGATCCTTGGTATTCCTTAGCTTGTAGATACATCATCACTCTAGTCTCTGCTTCTGTCTTTACATGTCCATCTTCCCTGTGTCTGTTTCTTCTTTTTCTACAAGGATATCAGTCATATTGGATGAGGGCATCCTAATGACCTCATTTTAACTTGATTACATTTGTAAGGACCCTATGTCCAAAGAAGGTTACATTCCTAACCAGTAGTTAGGACTCCAGCATATTGGGGGTGGGGTGGTGTGTGTGCACAATTCAACTCATAACAATTGTTTAATTTCCTTTTACTGTGCCACATCAATATAGTTACTTAAGGAATGCTTTTTCATGGTGAGAGGTTAACAAAGCCTTTGGTTGCAAGAATATAAGTATTTGTAGTTCATTAAATGATCCTGTAGTGATTGGATGAATTTCATCAGAGACCAGAAGGGTGAAGCACAGACAGGTTATAGATTATCTATGAGCACAATGGAAAAAAAGGCTCAAGGTTTTGCTACTTATTTGTTAAGAACAATGATTTGTTATTCTGGTACTATTTTGACTTTAAAAAAATTTAATGGGTATTTGTAATAGTTAATTTTCAGTCATCAGAGATAGTTTCCTAGTTAACCATCTTAAATAATTAAATTTATATTAATCTTCAGAGTCAAAATTACTTTCTTCAGTGTCTTGTACACATATGAAACTGCTTGCTTATTTTTTCTACGTTGCTGTGATAACTGAAACTCATGATATTATGGAATAGATTATTTTCTAAAATTGCATAAGCCATAATAATTGACTACCAAATAGTGTTTTTATATTCACTGTTAATCTTCATTTCAAGTAAGGCAGATTTTTATTAGAAAGCTTAATACTTAAATACATTTCTGAGTAGTGTTCTGATATTAAATCTCACAAAAATATTTCCCTGCATGGGATTTTTTTTTTCTATTGCTTTGACATTAGAAGATTTTTTCAGTTAATCAAGACTTTATTTCGTTATATATTTTTTACCATTTAGAGAAGCTATCCTTCAAAGTGAAGGCGTTCAGTCCTTCATTGTTTTAATAGTGCACAACTGTTATAAAGGCATCCATACTAGGCCTACTGTAAGATTAATTAATAAGTAGCTTTGGGGGGAGTTAGCCATAAACCACAGGGAACTTATCTACTTCACAGTATTCTTAATTTCTATGTACACGCATACTATAGTGCTTGTGCATTTTGTACAATGATAATTACCAAAGAAATCAGGCAGAGAATGAAAGTTGGCAGCTTTACCCTTACTTGTTCTAAGTGGATATGTGGGAAATAAATAACCTAATGAAAATAATAATCTCTACCTGTCAATAGTAAATACCACAACTTTCTCCTAAAGTGTAGGCAGTGTTCCTAGAATAATTCCACTGAAGAAAATCCAAAATCTTTGTACAAAAAAGGGCACAAGTATGTCCTATGCATAAAAAATCTCTTAATGTAAGTGCATTTTGTATCCAAAACGATTTGCACTAGTTGAATACAGATCTTCCTCAACTTACAATGGCATTATGTCCTAGTAAAACCATCCTAAGTTGAAAATACCATAAGCTGAAAATGCATCTAATACACCTAACCTACTCAACATCACATCTTAGCCTAGCCTACCTTAAACCTAAAAAGCCTACCAGAATACTTATATTCACTTACAGTTGGGCAAAATCATCTAACATAAACCTATTTTATAATAAAGTGTTGAATGTCTCATGTAATTTATCAAGTACTATACTGAAACTGAAAAACAGAATGGTTGTATGGATGCAGAAGGGTTGTAAATATATCAGTTGTTTACCCTTGTAGTTGGGTGGGTGACTGGGAGCTGTGGCTCACTGTGCTGTCCAGCATCACTAGAGAGCATCAAACTGCCCTAGCCCAGGAAAAGATGAAAATTCAAAGTAAGGTTTCCACTGAATGGGTATCACTTTTGCACCATTGTAAAACTGGGAAATCATAAGTTGAACCATCATAAGTTGAGGACAATCTAGACATTAAAAGAGTTCAAAAGTGCACCAACATATATACAGACATACCCAAAACAAAAGGAATGCTTTCCAATGAGATTTTGAATGAGGATAAGAATTAAAGGACAGTGTCTCCTATATTACCAGAGTCAATGAAATTAATGTCATTTAAAACATAAATTATACCTATTTGGAATTAGTTTATAGATATATAATGCACAGGATGGACAAACAACAACACTGAATTTCGTAATTCAGGATCATAGCTTCAATGCTTCATGATATGGAAGGAAACTCCTAAAAATAGCCAGTTGGTTTGATTTTTTTAGAAGTTAGGAAAGAATGCATTTCAGAAAATAATTTGTAATAGTTAACAACAGAACAACAACATTAATAAATAAAATACTAGCAACACAAGAACTGAGGTCCTCAGAGTACCAAAAGAGAGAGAATCAGACTTCACATTAGAACTCAAAGAATGTAGTTAAAGGAAAAATTAATTAAGATCTTTGTAACAGGTTAAATATTTAACCACTTCAAATAGAAGTGATTTGGGCCTCTCACATAGTTCTGAAAATGTATTGTACCATCTAGTCTTCCATATCAAAAGCACATAATTTCATTAGCAGAGCTCCCTTTGTTTTAGACTTGAAAATCACTGTGATCCAAAGTTTGTACTAACAATTATCAAACTACTATTTAAATAACATTTAAATAGCTTTATTGAGATTTAATTCACATACCATGAAATTAATTTTAAGGTGTACAGTCCAGTGATTTTTAGTATACTCACAGAATTGTGCAACCACCACTACAGTCTAATTTCTAATGTTTTCATTACTCCAGAAAGAAACCTAGTAACCATTTATAGTTAATCCCTTTTCCTTCCTCTCCAAGCTGTAGGCAACCACTAATCTACTTTCTGTTTCTATTTATTTTAACGACATTTTAAACTTACAACATTATTGTTCACATGCCTATTCCAGGTCATCAGCTCAGAGGTTTAAAAGTTCTTAAACTAGCCAGATTTACAAGTCCTGTGACTTCCTCACTCAGAAAACATTCAAATGATGGTTTCATGATGTTATGACTATTCCATCTTCTAAGAGTTTTTGATCTGGAACATGTGTTTCAAATTCTGTTTGTACCACTTGCTAGGGGTGCTAAACTCATTTAATTAAAAGGAATAGAACCATTCTGTCCAGGCTCAAAACTGAGTTTGTTCTATTTGGTTTAACCTTCCAGGCTTTCCATAGTAAAAACAGCTTTAGGAATCTTCTGTGGCACGCCACTATCTTCAATAATAATGTCACCTTCATCACTGTCTTCATCCTTTGGTTCAATCTGCTGTGAATGGCCAAAAAAGCTATTGTCAGTAGCACTGCCAGAAGTCCTATTGTTCCTAGCATATTCTCCTGGTTTACTTGTCTTGCTATTATGGTGAGGTTGCGGCTGTTTGCAATCATCCTGTCTATTACTTGATCTCAACTCTTCCTTGAAACGTCTGTACAATTAACTTCTAAAACTTCATCATTAACAGCCAGTGGTTCTGTGCTATGAGCCAGACCTCCTGAAACAAGCCAGGATATAAAGATCCCTGGGACCTTCTCTAAGCCATGTGTTGTCTCAGCTAGGCTGAAACCATCCCAGCTATAGAGTCCTAGGGACTGTTCAGTGTTGTGTTCGTAGAAATGAACTAATCCTCTGATGTGTTTCTGGGAGAATATCCACACCTGTAATAGAATTCACAGGTCTAAAGTCTTGGTGCATACCAATGACTGGATGTGGCTTTTTTCTGTGGTTGACAGAGAACAATGCGTTGGTTAAAACACTTTCCTTTATTAGCATGTCTGTACCAAAGCAGTGTTTGCTTCTTCCTTTATCTTTTTTTTTTTTAACATAAAAATCCTAAGCCAGTGGGTTGGCTCTTGAAACAGCTTTGTGACAATTATCATCATTATTTATAGACAGTAAGTCTTCCTAGATGTCTGCATAGTCTAATAAAATGTTAACATTAGGTATCTTATGAACATGTTTCAGTAATCCATAAAACTCTTCAAAATGTCCAAGTTTTGCTCTTTCTATCGAAAACTGTTGAAATGAATGCCAAATCTACTGTTTTCCTCCAAGATGCCCAGAAGCTCGAAACTCACCAAATGCACCTGCAGAGGTGACTTGAGTTTCACTCCTGAGCTCCAAAGGGCAGCCGGTGTGGCCTGTCTTGTGTGGCAGGTGGAGATACAACTCCGTCCTCCCTCCCTCTGCTTTGGTGGCTGCAGAGCTCCGGTGGTCGAGGAGGAGGGGGCAACTAGCCCATTCACATCTTTGCTCTCGGCTGCCTCCCCGACGACTGGACTCCTGATCCAGGCCAGTGGTGCCAACCTGAGAGACTTTAAGTGAAAACATTAAAGACATTTTGGAAAAAAAGACCACTTGTAATCCTGCTACCTTACTATTTAACCAATTTATTAAAAATTACCTTCCAAGTCTTGTCCACAAGTAGTTTTCACGCAGTGGCAGTGTGATGTACATCCTACTTTATATTCTTTTCCCCTTTAAAATAAGCTTTGTTCTGTGTATTTGGCAACTTTATTAATAAAAACCTGAGGGAAATAGAAACTTGTGTACAGATACTAAGTAGGTGGGTTTTCTGTGTGTTTTTCTCTCCCTTCCAATCCCCCATATTCCCACATTATTACTAGATTAGCAGTTAGTCTCCTCTCCTTGGCACATGCCCATGGCTATCTTTACCCAGTTGACTAGGCTGTATGTGTGTGTCTGTGTTGTGTGGGTGTGTATATATATAGTGTGTGTATGTATCTGTATATTTTAAACACATCATCTCACCATCTTGAAATCTTCCACACCCCTCTATAAACGTGTACCACTGCTTGCTGATTCTTTTTATGTCATTGTTGGCTTTCATAGTGACATTTTTTTCCCAACCACTGTTCTCTCAAGATTCCTGACTGCCTAGCCCCTTTATGTCAAAGCTTTTTTGGGCATCGTTCTCTCTGTACCTTCTTACCTTTTGGCTTACCCAGTACAAAGTCTGAATATGCTTTCACAAAGAAGCCTTAAATTATCTCAGCATACTTCACTGCACTGAAACCTTTTCACATCCAAAGCCTTTTTATAATCCTTCTCCTAAATCCATATCCCATTTTCCTCTGTATTCACAATTCCTGTGCTCCACATATACTTTCTAAATATCATCTTCCCCACCTTTATTTCACTTAAATTCTTTTTTTTTAATTATCTCCCATCCCTTTCATTTGGTGCTTTCCTCCAATCCCAAGGTTTCTGTATTTTGTCAGTTATTCTTTCTCCCTTTCACTGCTAACCTCTGGTAATTCAGTTTTCTCACCCTTTTGCAAAATCTCACACTCTGATAATGTATAAGTAGTGTTCAATTGAGTGCTTCTGAATAAATAACCTGCTTTTCAAAACAGTGAAATCTAAACTATTAGCATGGAAATAACCCCTGGGAAGATGAGGTCTCTACTTGAAAGCTTCAAATACAGATTCTCTTGCTGTTGTTGAATGCTGCAGCTTTATCTGATATTATCTGAAATGGGATGACTACTTGAACCACACAGAAGGTTCACTGTTGTAAAATGAAAATAGTTTGTTGATTTTATACTTCTTTTTTGATTGACCCGAGAAGCAACACTTAACCACCTCAGAGAAGGTAACATTCATATGGTTTAGACTATATTGAGCATTAATTCTTCACAATAATTATAGACTTAGAATGTTTAATTCTGCCTCCTAGTCCATGCCAAAGTCGTAATCTCCAAGTCAACCCAATCCATTTTATACTGATATTGATTGTTGTAACTGTTCATCCTTGTATTGGGTTAAAATCTACTGGCTGTAATTATATTCATTGACTGTAATTCTTCCCTCAAGCTAAACAGAATTTGGATCCCTTTTCTACATGACAGCCTTTTAGTTATATAAAAATAGTTATTCTAACTGGGGGACAGTTTAGCTCGGGGTAGAGCATGTGTTTAGCATGCACGACGAGGTCCTGGGTTCAATCCCCAGTACCTCCATTTAAAAAAATGTTTAACGGGAGGAGGGTATAGCTCAGTGGTAGAGCACATGCCTAGCATGCATGAGGTCCTGGATTCAATCCCCAGTATCTCCAATAAAAAGTAAATTAAAATAAATAAGCCTAATTACCCCCCCAAAAAATAAATAAAAATAAAGTTATAAAAAAAAGTTTAACAAAGGTAGTTATTCTACCTCTTTCCCCACAATTGTCTTTTCCCTTTGAAATAAATATCCTCATCTCTTCCAACTATTCCTCACCCTGATGCTCTCTGCTGACATTACCCTTTGTTAATGTCCCTTCTAAAATGTGTTCAGAACTAAAAATAATATTCAATATGTAGCTGAATTGAATCTGGATGTTTCACCTCTGGACATTAATACAGACTGAAGTTGCTTCAGATTTTTTAGCAGCCATGTCATGTTGGCTCATGATGAATTTGTAATTAACTAAAATCCCAAGATTTTAATCTGGAGGTTTCCCTTTATACAACTTCTTTCTGAACCAAGATTCCATCTTCCTTTAGTTGTACAACAGATTTTTAAAGTCAGAATGTAAGACTTTACACATATCTCTATTAAATTTTATCTTATTAGCGTATCAGCCAGCCTTGGTTTCTTAGAATCTTGATTTTTGTCATCTGGCTTATGCTGATTCAATGAAGAGTCTTGAAGCTAGTATTGGAATGTTTTCAGACATCTGGAAAGCAGTAACCAGAAGTCATGAGGACTGTCTTCTAAAAATTACTGTATGTAGATATAACTCAGCTCTTGAGGTGTATATGAATTAATACCATTATAAATTGACAAGTTCAGTAAAGACTGAAGTTCTTTGACAGCCTGCAAGACAGAAGCCTTATGTTGAACATTAACTCCAAGAAAGATGATGTTCCAAGACATACTGTGCCAACGTAATGCCAAGAAAGCTGTTAGTTCTTCCCAAGAAATCAGTTAATACACATGTGAAGTAGAGATAATGTCATTGTGACCGTTCTCTTATTTTATGTTTGACAAGCTTATACTGAGCAGTGTCAGGAACAGTGCGAGATTCTGGAGAGCCAGATTTGCCTGGAGCAACCCTGATTTGCGCCTCTTGCCCCAGTGTAATTATTATAGTAGCATCACTTTTCACTTTCAAAAGAATCCAGTTTGGAGGATAAATTATCTGGCCACTCTTCTCATAACCCAGCCAGTTCCTTTTAGTATTTTATCTGGGTTAAATATTACACAGCTGCAATTTGGCAGCTCTAATGAGGCTGCAATAGTACTTCTCTCCCATGTGAATAGATTGTTCCTTGACCCTGGGAAGTTGATAGCAAAAATAACTGCAGTTAAGGTCTACACGCACTTAGTATTTTTCTCGAGCTACCCTCTAGAGGGCAGTATTAGATACATCTGAACTGATCCGATACCAACAAAAAATGAACTATGTATGCGTGAAAATCATAAACATTTGATACTCTTAAAGAACACATTGGAACCAATATTGTGAATAAAACTTACCTTTTGCTAAGCAATAAAAAAAATTAAAAATTAATTCATTAACATTCCTTTTATAAAAACTGAACTTTGATGCTTTGACTATACAATGATTCATTATAACAATTATCATAGACTTTAAGAATCTGCATATTTTATGCTTCTTTTGTATTTTTCCTAATTAATGATTTTACGTGGTTAATAATTTTAACATATTCTGTATCACATCTTCAAATTTATGTAAAATAAGCATTTAAAATGAATAGTTCTATCTGCTTAAATATTACTTTCCCCTAAAAGAGAAAACAAAAATGCTAGTTTTTACTTTATGACTTGAAACATGTGGTAATGTAGAATTCTAGTATTTAGAATTAGCTTGTTTCTTAGAGATTGTACAATTACTTTTATGTCGTTGGTGGGTAATTTGTTAGCTCCTAATCAAAAGTATATTGCCTGTGTTTCACATTTTGGATTTCCTAATGTAATGTTCTCGTTTTAGAAAAAGTGGACAAGTCCTATTTTCAAGAGAAGATGACTTTTAACAGTTTTGAAGGATCTAAAACTTGTGTACCTGCAGACATCAATAAGGATGAAGAATTTGTAGAAGAGTTTAATAGATTAAAAACTTTTGCTAATTTTCCAAGTAGTAGTCCTGTTTCAGCATCAACGCTAGCACGAGCTGGTTTTCTGTATACTGGTGAAGGAGACACCGTGCGGTGCTTTAGTTGTCATGCAGCAGTAGATAGATGGCAATATGGAGACTCAGCAGTTGGAAGACACAGGAAAGTATCCCCAAATTGCAGATTTATCAATGGCTTTTATTTTGAAAATAATGCTGCGCAACCTACAAATCCTGGTGTCCAAAATGGTCAATATAAAGCTGAAAACTATCTGGGAAACAGAAGTCATTTTGTTTTGGACCGGCCATCAGAGACTCATGCAGACTATCTTTTGAGAACTGGACAGGTTGTAGATTTATCAGACACCATATACCCAAGGAACCCTGCCATGTGTAGTGAAGAAGCTAGACTAAAGTCATTTCAGAACTGGCCAGACTATGCCCACTTAACCCCAAGAGAGTTAGCTAGGGCTGGACTCTACTACACAGGTATTGATGATCAAGTGCAGTGCTTTTGTTGTGGTGGGAAACTGAAAAATTGGGAACCTTGTGATCGTGCATGGTCAGAACACAGGCGACACTTTCCTAATTGCTTCTTTGTTTTGGGCCGGAATGTTAATTTTCGAAGTGAATCTGATGCCGTGAGTTCTGATAGGAATTTCCCAAATTCAACAAATCCTCCAAGAAATCCAGCCATGGCAGATTATGAAGCACGGATCATTACGTTTGGGACGTGGATATACTCAGTTAACAAGGAGCAGCTTGCAAGAGCTGGATTTTATGCTTTAGGTAAACTTTATTATAAAACTAGGCTAATAAATATCTTTCCAATTATCTCAGGTCTCCTAAAAAGTAAATAGATGCCATTTGCCCCCTGAAGTGGTAAATATTTAGGTGTAGGCTGACATGATTATTTATGTTACTATTCTGTAAATGCTAATGTTGAATCTGTAATATAGCCACTGAATTTATGTGTAAAAGACTACCATATTATGAATTATATTTATCTTCATGGAATTGTTTTTTGGAGAAGGATGACATGCAAAAGATGATAGATATCCGTGATCAAAGAATGGGTCTGATAGTAATACTAATTATAATTTATTGCGCACCTACGATATGTGCTCAATATGTATATTGCATGCATTTTCTTGATGCCTCATAATAACCCTATAAGAAGAGTTAACATTAGAGAGTTTCCTTTGGCTGATGTTAAAATCAGTATTTGCCTTTTGTACAGAGACTGTATATTTGAAAGCTGCTCCATATCATGCCTTACTGCTTAAAATGAGCACTTCTCAAATGAACTACCGTAGACATATCAGTAGGGAAGGAAGGGCCATTATTGTGATGGCTTCCAGGAATATTCAGAGAAATTATACCATTATGTATCGGACCTGTTTACTTTAATATTGAATAGTGCCAAAATACAAATATTGGTTATTTCAATATTTTACTTAGTATCATATAGCAATCTTGAAGGTTTGTTTAATGTCTTGTAGCTATAACTTTAGAGAAACTTATCTTGAAATTTCATTATACTGAACTTTATTGTTAAAGTTCACAGTTTGTAAAAGTAAATGTAGTATTGATGGCCCCAAATGACATATGTTAAAACAATTGTAATTTTTCGTATAAAAATTGGGCAACTTTCTTTTTGTTTTTCTGTAAAATACCTCAAATTGAATCAGTGAATTTAGTGTGTATTTACTCCTTAAATGATCTTATCTGTTACTTAGATATGAGTTCATGTATCTTCTTTTAAGCTATGAGATTTTCATGTAATTTAGAAATGCTTACTTTTATAGTGTTTAAAAGGATATTTTTGTGTAAGCTTGTAACTGCACAAATACATGTATTTTTACTTCTATGTTTTCTTAGGTGAAGGTGATAAAGTAAAGTGCTTTCATTGTGGAGGAGGGCTAACTGATTGGAAGCCCAGTGAAGACCCTTGGGAACAGCATGCTAAGTGGTATCCAGGGTAAGGTATTTAAATGTTCATTCAGTGACAGGCGGATTGGACTGTATGCAGTGGGAAGATTTGAATAACTTTTCACCTCAACTATTTTTGCCTTCACCAGTGGCTTGAAATTCACACCAGGTTTATAAAAACAGGGTAACCTACTTTGTATATATATATTTATTTTAAAACACCTAAGCCTTCTCTGGTGACCAAAACATTCATTACTTATCATATCTATGACATTCAGATGATTCCATTTCTAAACACCAAATTAGGAATGTGTGCTTTTGTTATAAGTAGGCTCTTCAATTATGGGCACGAGAGCCTGTGTTGCCAAGGAGATTCCTTAAGAACTCATCACACCCCCTAGCAAACATTACTGTGTTTCACTGATTCTGAAACACACAATTGTTCACATTTTCAGATCTCTGAAATCAGGAAACATCTGGTGTGGGTCATAATTGGCAATGGTGGTACATATATAATCATACTGCCTATAGTCAGTGACGTCTTAGAATGGTGACATATTCTAAATGTCTCTTTGCCATCTTGCCTCTTTAAAATAAAGTACATACATATATAAGTGATGTGAATTTTTGGCCTACAAAATAGTACAACATAAAACTTCAAAACGATCACTTGAAAATAAATTTTAACCTTAAACAGCCGTAAAAGGAAAGACTGAAAACCTAAAGAATTCCTTAAAATTGTACAATTGGTTGGTCACTCTTTCCTGCCCTCTGAGATGGCCTGCGCTCTGTCTATGGAGTGTGTATCTACTTTAACTTTAAACTTAGCACTCCCACACTTCTTGGTCTCTCTCCCTCTCACCTTTCTGAGATGGCCCACATTCTGCCTATGGAGTATGTATACCCTAAGCTATTTTCCCTTCTGAGCGAGATGGACCCCACTCTGCCTATGGAGTGTGTATCTCTCTAAATAAACTTGCTTTCACTTTACTATGCTTTGCTCTTGAATTCTTTCCTGCGTGAGGCGAGAACCTATTCTCCAACAACACTGGTACCTCACCACCAAGCAATCAGAAGAAAGTCACACACCCTGCAGCCCTCACTTCACATGTTGCCTATAAAACCATCGACGAGTTCAGGTCTTTTGAGCACTAGCTACCCATTCTCCTTGCTTGGCCCTCAAAATAAAGCTTTCTCTGCTCCAAAACAAAAGCAAAAAACAGTGTACAATTGGTTAATTTCTAAATAAAACTCGTTAAGATTAATTATTTAAAATTTTTTTTTAATGTCAAGGTGCTAACTTAATAACTTGCTTAAAAGTTGAAAATTCTCATTAGATATTCTTTTGCTTTACTAACATTAGCATAGTAGCATAACAAAGGGAAATTTTTTTTAACCTTAAAATGATAATTGGAGAGGGACTTGAGTAACATTTATTTTGTGGCTCCTTAGAAATACCAAAAAGTGAGTTACTGGAATAAAGATGATGGAGATTACATCTTTACTTATACTTTACTAATTTATGAGCTACTAAAGTTTAACCTTCTTTTAATTGTTTAGGTGTAAATATCTGTTAGAACAGAAGGGAGAAGAATATATAAACAATATTCATTTAACTCATTCAGTTGAGGAGTCTCTGGTAAGTCACATATTGTAGAATATATATTTTCAAATATTATATAATTCATTTTGCAATGATTTCTTGGTGTAAAATTCACAGTATAGTATTTTAAATTAATAATATATGGTGAGCTTTAAAGGGGAGATCTTGAAGAGTTCTTGTTGTTCTTAACCTGAAGCAAATTTGTGGAAAGGGTATCAGGATGAACTAAATTAAATATCATTGTAGGCAAAAATGGGCTTGAAGAACTAAAATACTTAACTCCCTCAGCCTTCTGAAATGAGACTTGTATAATGTGTTTTGTAGTCATAAATAGTTTTTAACTTTTCACAGACAATATTTAAAATCTCAAAAATGTGTCTAAATTGATAGTGTGGCCTGGGGTGCCCAAGGCATCAGTACTGTATGGGAAGAGCACTGGACTAGAATAGGAGACAGGAGTTGCCATTGTGGCCCTGCCATGAACTGTATTGCCTTGATCAAGTTGTTTAATCTCACTTAGCCTCAGCTTCTTGTCTGTAAAGTGAATGGATTGGGTTAGATGATCTTTTAACTTCCTTCTAGCTTCATCAGGCTATGCCTTTTGTAATATTCATGTTGAACTGGAATAAAGTCAATTTATAAGTTCATAATTAATGTAACTTCAAATTGAGGTAATTGCCGTCTAACAAAAAGAATTCTAACTTATAATTCACATTTCTATTTTAGATGAGAACTGCTGAAAAAACACCATCATTAACTAAAAGAATTGGTAAATATACTTATTAATGGTTGTTACTTATAAGGTGGAAAGATAAACTGATTCTTTCAAGGTATATTTATTTGACATGAGATTGCTATAAATTTAAGAATTAATGAAGTGCCTAGAACTGAACTAACTGTAAAAAACTGCAACAAATGTCATTACTTTGTTGGTTGATTGAATGTGATTTTTACTTTCAAAAAAAAGAATGAAGTGCCTATAAATATAAGTTGGATATTTTTATGTTAGGAACATTCATTCAGAAGTTGGACAGTTAGTTTCCAAGTTTGAAAGGAGCAGCTATAGGCTGTCCACTGTCATTTCTGTTAAAATCATGAAAGGAAGAGTTAAGTGTATTTTTGTCTCTGGGGTTCCTTTAGTTAGCCAGTCTTGAATCCCATGCTCTACTAATGTGCCATCACCATGATCAGCCATAACCTACCTGCTTCCTTATCTACCATACCTTTTTCCCTTCCCCAGCTTCTTCAGAGGGATACGGTGTGGTTTGTTTACCTCCTAATACCTTAGAGAGTTAGAGGTGGGTTTTTTTTGTTGTTGTTAATGTAGGTACTGGGGATTGAACCCAGGACCTTGTGCAAGCATGCACCCAATCATTGAGCAATACCTCTCACCCCTGAGAGGTAGAGGTTTTTATCACAAGTTATTTTCCCTCATCATAGACATCTTTAAAAACTAAAAAAGTGTGCAGAGAAAGATATGTTAAGCAGAGAATATATTATTATCCCACTTTTCAGATGAAGAAACAGAGGTTCAGTGACCTGCCCACAGTTACATTACAGAGCATTAGTGGAGCTAGGACTGTAAATAAGATCTTCTGAATCCTACATCACACTACAGATCTCATTCTCAACTTAGGCATCATGTTTCAAAAATAGTAAAGTTTAATTTAGAATATGTCTGCTGATTCCCCCATTCCCTGTACTCATAGCATCATCTGTTTCGTATCTTAAGGAATACAAGGCAAGAGAATGCTATATTCATAAATATGCTTGAGAAGGAGAGCCACTATGATGATTATTTGATAAAGGTTTTGTAATGTACATAAATGATACAGTTCAAGACATCACTTATTCCAGCCTATATTTTTGAAATTATCCAGAAACAAAGATTCTGTAACATTTCTTGATAATAGTCATTCTTACAATGCATACTATTCTTTTTATGACTAATGAGACTCTTTCTCTGATTTAGGATTAGTGCTCTTATATTGAGGTGCAATTTATTTAGCAAAAATGTCACCCTTATAAAGTATATACTTTAGTAGTATTTGGTATACTCACAAGGTTATGCAACCATCGCTACTGTTTAACTGCAGAATATTATCATAACCCCAAAAAAGAAATCCCGTACCCATTAGCAGTCACTCCCCATTGCAGCCCTCCCCACTCCCAAACAACCACTAATCTACTTCTATTCCTATGGATTTGCCTATTCTGGACATATCATATAAATAGAATCATAATATGTGGCCTCAAGGTTCATCTACTCTTGTATGTTCAACCTTTATTATATATGACTACTTCACTCTTTTTTGTGGTGGAAAAATATTCCTTTTTATGGATAATACCACATTTTGTTTATCCATTCATCAGTCAGTAGACATTTGGGTTATTTCCACTCTCTGACTATTATGAATGATGCTGATGCTGCTATGAACGTTTGTGTACAAGTTTTTGTGTGGGCATATGTTTTTAATTTTCTTGAGTATATATTTAGGGATGGAATTGCTGGGTCATGTGGTAACTCTATGTTTAACCTTTTGATAAGCTGCCAGACGGTTTTCTAAGGTGGCTGCACCATTTTACATTCCCACCAACAGTGTATGAGGATTCCAGTTTGTTTTTCCACATTCTTGTTGACATTTGTTGTCTGTCTTCTTATTACAGCCATCCTAGTGGTTGTGAAGTTGTATCTCATTGTGGTTTTGATTTGTATTTCCCTAATAGCTAATCATTTGGGGCATTTTTTCATGTGTTTATGGGCCAGTTGTGTATCTTCTTTGGAGAAATTTCTGTTCCTCTCCTTTGCCCATTTTTAAGTTGGGCTACTTGTCTTTTTACTATGGAGTTGTAATAATTTTTTATATATTTTAGTTCTTTATACATATAAGTCCCTTGTCAAGTGTATGATTTACAAATATTCTCCTATTCTCTAGGTTATCTTTTCACTTTCTTGTTGATGTCCTTTGAAGCATGTTAGTTTTTAATTTTGATAAAGTCCAACTTGTCTATTTTTTTGTTGCTTATGCTTTTGATATCATATCTAAGAAATCATTACCTAAGTCAAAGCCACCTGTTTTCTTCTATGAGTTTTATGGTTTTAGCTCTTACATTCAAGTCTTTGATCGATTTTGAGTTTATTTTCGTATATGATGTGAGGTAGGAGTTCATTTCATTCTTTCTCATGTGACTATCCTGTTGCCCCTGCTTTTGGTTTCTAGCAAGTTGAGCTTGAGATACCTGCAGAATATCCATGTAGGTGGATATTAAAACCTGGAACTCATAAATGAGGTTAAAATTGTGATAGTAGGAGGGGAGTGTCAAGAGAAATGGTAAAAAAGATCAGTGACGAAATGGAAGGGACCCACCAAAGTCTAATCAGGTGGGCAGAGGAGCCAGCAAAACAAACTATTAAAAAAAAAAAAAAAGAAACAATTAGAGTTAATAGAACCAGGAAAGAATGATGTCCAGCAGACATCTGAACATCTCCACCTAGAAATCTCAAAAGCAGCTCAAATTCAGTATCTCTAAAAACCGTTCAGACTGAATTCAGTCCTGTTCTTTTTCCCCCATATTGATTAATAGTACCACAATTCACAAAGTCACCTGGTGATTTGAGTCATTTTAAGCTCTTTGCATTCCTTAATCCCTCTACATTTAATTAATTACCAGATTTGATGATTTCCACCTTTTTCATATTATCTAAAATCCACTGGTTCTACCATAGTTCTTGCCCTTATTTCTCATCTAGACTATTGTAGTAGTCTCCCAACAAGTCTTTTATCTACATTATAACATCCTGAGAGAATTTTTCTTTATCAAACACAAATTTTGAATTACTTTCCTACTTAGAAAATATCATTAGTTGCTTACCATATAATGTTCTTTATAATCAAATCCCTGAATGTCTTTCTTTCCAGCCTTCTCTTTTAAAAACCGTCTAATGATGTATACATACAATAAAGTGCCTGAAGTGCACTGCTCTTAAGTATTCAACTCAGTGAATTTTAATGTATTTATGGTGTAACCATCACCCAGATCAAGATACAGAACATTTTTACCACCCCAGGAAGCTCCTTCAAGCCCCCTCCAAGTTATATTCTGAATTCTAATACCATGGATTAGATTTGAACATCTTAAAAATGTAATCATACAGTATGTACTCTTTTGTCTTTGGTTAATCATTATGATGATGTTTTGCTCATCATATCTACAAGCTTCATATGTTGTCTGTGGCAGTAGTTCATTCTTCTTTCTTGCTGTGTAGTATTTGAATATATCACAATTTACTAATCCATTCACCTGATGATGAACATTTGAGTTGTTTCCACTTTGGGGCTGTTATAAATAACGCTGTTATGAATATTCTTGTGTATGTGTTTGGTGGATGTTTGTACTCATTTTTAATACCCAAGAGTGGAATTGATGACTCAGGATAGATGTCTCCTCTTTTAGCATATCCTACACAATCTGTATTCCTACTTTGAGTACATTAAAGATAGGTTCTATCTGCTTCCTTTTTTAAAACAATTTTATTGTGGTATAATTTCTATATAGTAAACTATACATGTTTCAGATGCACAATTTGATGAATTTGGATAGATGTATTCTATTTGCTTTCTTGCCTTATGTAGTCCACCCTCCTCAGCTGCAGAAACTAAGTCTGAGAGATAGGAAACTGGTAGATTCAAGGTAACAGACTGAGACTTCCCTCTATTTCCCATGAAAATTTCCCAATTTTCAAAATAATTGCTGGTGACTCAGTAAAGACATTCACCCTTTAAGTAACTTATGTTAGTTGTTCATAAGCACAGCTGATTTGAAAAATGTTCAGATTTTTAAAGCACTTAACCCTTTTCTTATCTGTTTTACCTTATCTTTCACTGTTTCATCATAGTCTTTAAAGCACATATTCTCAATTCATAGTGATACAAAATACATGCTCATTGCATTTTCAATTATTATAAGATTTGGTGCCTAAATCAAAATCCTCTTCCCAAAGCATCTTTGGTTTGCTGGTTTGTTTTTGTTTTTTGACTTTCTGCTTAAATTTTTCTTTTTAACTATACTTTGTTGTTGAGTTGTGTTAATGAACATAAGTATTTAAACTGTGTTCTTTTTCCTCACCCATTTTCATTTCAGATGATACCATATTCCAAAATCCTATGGTACAAGAAGCTGTACGAATGGGATTCAATTTCAAGGACATTAAGAAAATAATGGAAGAAAAAATTCAGACATCTGGGAGCAACTATAAATCACTCGAGGTTCTGGTTGCAGATCTAGTGAGTGCTCAGAAAGACAACACACAAGATGAATCAAGTCAGACTTCACTACAGAAAGGTATGCATGCCTGTTTTTAAAAAGCAAGAAACACCTATTGACACTTCATTATGAATATTATCTTATATGACCTTGTGGCCCATTCATTTCCTTCCTCTCATAGGTTAAATGTTTTTTTAAAACTTCCTGTTATGAAAAATGTCAAACATACTCAAAAGTGAAGAGAACAGTATAATGAACCCTTATGTACCTATCAACCAGCATCAATAACTATCATCACTCTTCCAATCTTGTTTCATTTCTTCCCCCAACTTTTTTTTTGCTGTAGTATTTCAAAGTAAATGCTAGACACCTCATCTATCATTTACCTTTAAAGACTGAAACATCTAACAGATAAGAACTTTTTTTTAACATAACCTCAATACTGTGTGTTAATCTACTCAGATTGTTATAACAGAATACCATAGACTGGGTAGCTTGAACAGCAGAGATTTGTTTCTCACGGCTCTGGAGGCTGGGAAGTGCAAGGTCAACGTGCAGGCAGATTTGGTTCCTGGTCAGGATGCTCTTCCAGGTTTGCAAATGGCTTCCTTCCCTCTCTGTCCTCACATGGCCAAGAGAGAAAACAGTGCTCTTTTATAAGGACACTGATCCTATCGTGGGTCCCATCCTTACAACCTCATCTAAACCTAGTTACCTCCCAAAAGCCCTACCTCCAAGTACCATTGCATTGGGTGTTAGGGCTTCAACATATGAATTTTGAGGAGACATAGACATTTAGTCCACAACATACTATTATCACACTTAACAGAATTGACAATAATTCCATAATACCATCTGAAATTCAGTTGGTTTTAATTTTCCTCATTGTCTTAAAATGTTTTTACAGTTGATTTGTTTTAATCAGGATCCAAGTAGGATCTACTGATCCATTAATTTTAAAAGTGTGAGTTTATTTCTCTATTTTAGATAAAGAACAACAAAGGCAAACTTTGTCATTGTGTGTAGACTCTAAGTTTTGTAGTTGGAACTGTTTGGATTTAGAGTGTTCTGTAACTTTTTATATGATATAAATATATAAAAGGGTCATATTGCTAAATAGAGCCTTGAATGAATGACATCTTAATACTGTGAATCATATATAGAAAGTGTATTAAATAATATAAAAGTATATAAATTCCTTTTAGGGGAAAAAAGAGATAAAAAATTCTAATTCCTCCTTTAAGGATGACAGCTACTTTAGAACTTGCCAGCAACCCTGAAGGTTAAAGAAAAGATTTTAAAATGAATACATTTTTGGGTACTTTATTATAATCATTATTCTCTAAGCTTTTGACCACCTCTCCCCAAAGATGAGAATTCTAGTGCTAATGAACCTAAAAGTTTACTTATTTTTTTATATTAAAGACCCTTTTGATCTTTATGTTATTTCAGATGCTTTTGAAACATTATTCAGATAATTACATAAGTCATAAAACAGTATAACATTAATGATTTTTAAGATTACATTAGTTGATGTAAAAGTTTCAGCAGAAAACATACTACTCTTTTCCTAAGGATGCATTTATTTAAAACCTGTAAAAATTCTACTTGTCTTAGTGATGGTAAATAAACCATTTAATTCATCATCTTTCTACTGCAATGGAAATGCAAGTGATTGTGTCATTTCGCCCTGCATCTTAACTACAACTCAGGCTTAATTAAGTTTGACAGTAAGGTGTTAGATTTATACCTGAATGTGTTTGCAACTGAAGGATTTAGTGGATTGCAATAGGAAGTGAACAAGGGACAGAGTGCATTGGGGTTGTTTGCTCTCTGTCCAACAGGAATTGGTGGGGGAGTTCTTATTATCAGTGAGACTACAAGCCAGGGTGGTGTGGGAAAGAGGGCCTAAGCAGATGGCAGCTCTCAGGAGCATGGGTTGGAATTCATCAGTTGACCTCTCCTTGGTCTCACAAAATTGAAAAGCAGATAATTGATCCAGGCTATCTTCTCATGCAAGGGCTGCTGTTTATTTCTCTTCCCAAAAGCTGATGAGGAAAGACTGGCACTAGGAATCTCTTAATTTTGTACAAAATAGAGGGTGGGCCTAATTGAAATAAAGCAGATGAAAGTTGTTGGAAAAACTACAGTGTTACTGTTACTCACTCAGAGATCCTAGGTTCGATGCTAGCTTTTATCCTATTTGCTTGTGACAGAGAATGCCCTAGTCTTCTAAAGATAGTACCAAATCAGTATTTTTCTTTGTTTTTAAAAATGGCATAGTATGATATAAAGCCTTTTACTTCATTTATTTTAATCCTCATTGTGTATATTACAGTATATAATATAAAAATCAAATTACCCACATACATTTTAAAATAAATTTTATTTATTTTATTATTTTTTGATGGAGATACTGGGGATTGAACCCAGGACCTCATGCATGCTAAGTATGCATTCTGCCACTGAGCTATTACTGCCACCCATACACATTCCTTATCAGTCTGTCTTTCCATATGGATGTCCTGTAATAGGAACATGAATATCATCAGTTTATTCTAGAAGTGGTTTAAAATAATGTAAAAATACTAGCAAATAACATAAACAATTATGTAACTATTGCCTTTATTGCTATATGCCTGGAACCTCCTGAGCTAGATAGAAGAGGGCCTTGTAGGAAGTGGAAGGAGAAAGGTGCCTTAAGGAGGGATGTAGAATCCTATAGTTACTCTAAAGGTTAGAGCAAAGTCATTGCCAGAGGTAAACTATCAGTCTAGAAAAAATGCCCTGAGTATCACCATCTCAAGTAAGTGTCTGTATGCAAGGCTGAAATAAGGTAGGAAAAGTAGAGTTCATGATACCAGTGTTTGGTAGGCATGACAGTTCATTTCACTGTGGTCGGTAACATGGAATCACAAACAATCAGAACCAAAAGGCACCTTAAAGATCATATAATTTTCATTACTTCAGTGAGATAACTGAAGTGCAGATATGCTGTTCCCCAAGATAGGAGTAAAATGCAGGTTTCCTGACACTGGTCCAGTGTTTCTTTCTTTCTTTCTTTTTTAATAAATTTTTTTAAAATTGTGGTAAAACACATAACATAAATTTTACCATCTGAGCCATTTTTAAGTGTACAGTTCAGTAGTGTTAAGTACATTCATGTTATTGTACAGCCAGTCTCCAGAACTCTTTTCATCTACAAAACTGAAATCCTGTACCTACTCCTCAACAACTCCCCATGTACCCTGTCCACTGGCAACCACCATTCTGCTTTCCATCTCTGTACATTTGACTACTGTAGGTATCTGGTCCAGTGTCCTTTTTTAACTCATTGTGGCATCACATTAAATAGTAATGTATAAATTACTTGTTTTCCTCTTTCTGATTTTTCTTGGAATTACAAGCTACTTTTAAAAAACACTGGAAAGGGGTAATCCCTTCACTCCCAGGACTGACCCAGGGGGAGAGAAGCTACATGAGGGGCAGGAAACATGAAAGGGACCTGCTGTAAACTCAGGTAGAGGAACTGCGATGGGTGCTGGGACTTGTGAGTACTACAGGAGGCAGCTCGAGCATGCTGGGACTGGCTCCAGGCACACAGGCAAAGCACAAGAAAATTAGACATGAAGCCACAAATTTACTTGGGTTCCTTCTTCTCATTCACCTTTTTCTGCTTCTGCTGTATAATCTCCAAGTCCCTCTGCTTGTGGATGGCAGCAGAAAGCCTGTCACCTCCGTGCTTTCCCTTAACCGAGTCATGGCTATGGCACGTGTGTACGCCTTATTCTGGCTTTTTTGGTCAGATGCTTTCATATAATATAGATGAGTTTATAATGCCATCCCTTTACTGCTGTTGTTTCCTATACCCCAATTGCCTTTTTCCTGTTAGTATACCTAGTCTCATTCCCACTCCACCCCCAGTTTCCTAAATCCATTTCTTGAACTCACCCTTTAAGGCTCAGCTCAGAGGTCACTTCGAAGTATTCCCCAGTACCCATAGCAGAGTTCACAGCTCACTCTTCTACTCTCTCTGCTGCTAAAGCATTTGTAACATTGATTTGGCACTATCTTCTTTTCTATCCTGCCCATTAGACAAGCTTCTTGAGGGCAGGTGCTGTCTTTTTACCTCTCTGTTCCCTGTTTGAGTTTATAGTTTTGATTATGCCCAGAAGTTTGCCTTTTAAGAAAAAAGAGATTAAGCAATCCTCTCCTCCACCACTAGCCAGGAAAACCTTTCTGAAGCACAAATCTGATCATATCTCTTTCCAGGCTAAAACCCTTCCCTGGCTCCCAGGACCCTCAGTGTCAACTCCAATCTCCTTTACATGGGTTGCCAAATCTTTCCTGATCAGCCTCCTGCTAACCTTCTATACCCTCATCTCATGCTTTTTCCCTCTCAGGTTCTTTCCCACGCCTTACCTGTGCACTTGCAGGCCCAGTTCTGTCTCTCCCCTTGGAGCCTGCTTATGCCATTTCCTCTTACCAGAACCCTCTTCTTCCACTGCTTCTTCCCCTCAAGGCTTTCTCCCTGTCCTAGTTTACTGCTGCTCATTCTTTAGGACCCAGTTTAGGTATATGTTTTCTAGGAGGCCTTCCCTTTATGTGTGTGTGCACACACACACACCCCCTTCCTATGTCCTTCATAACACATTGTAATTACCTTTATCATCATACTGTATTATAATTTATCATCTACTTGTGTCCCTTACTTGTCTAGGAATGACTGGGAGCCCAGGGTCTGTGTATTTGTTAATTGTTCTATCTCTAGTACATAGAACCTAGCTAAGTATTCAGTAAGTTATTTTTTGAATAAAATTAAACCACTATTTCCCAAATTGTTTTCAGAATAGTGTTCTCTGGGATGTTAAAAGAGGTGCTGTCGAAAAGGAGCTCTGTAGTTAAACAGGGAAATGCATTATGAACTTCTCAGAGAGGACATAACACTGTGTTATACTGCCCTGAGCTTGATAGCCATGGTTCCCAAATGACAGTGGGCTCAGCCCCAGGAATTTTAGATTCAGTGTTTCAGGCCTAGGAGTCTATTGTTTTTTAAAAAATGCCCCAAGTGATTCTCATGTGAGGCTGACTTTGGAAACTACAGGTATACAGTGATTACAAAGATTGTTAAAATACGTAATACGTTTGGAATAGTGCCCAGCATATGGTAGTAAGTGCTTTATTCCTGTTAACTGCTGCTATTGTTGATATTGTTGTCATTATAATTTTATTTGACCATGAAACGCATTTTTGTGGCGTATTTGTTAACATTTCACAAAACTTAGTTTGAGGAAGGCTGAATTAAGCAGGTGCTTCAGTGCCACCTGTATATTGATGACACCGAAATCTCTGTCTTTAGCACTGTCTTCTCCTGACCTCAAGACTTGACTCTTCAACGGCCTACTGAACATTTTTATATGGATTCCCTGCAAACACCTCAAAAATATCTTGAAAATCTCAAACCTGTACTTCTTTTAATATTTCTTATTGGCATCATTATCCCCTTGTCACCGATGGTAGAAATCTTGAAATCGACTTGATTTCCTCTTTCTTCCTCATCCCTCACGTGCGGTCAGTCACTCAAATCCATTCCTCCGTGTCTGGGATAAGCCATGCCTTTTCCATATGGTGCTCCTTTTACCTAACCCTTGCTTCTCTGCTTAGCAAATTGTTGGCCATGTTTAAATGTCACTCTTGCATTTCCCCCCTCCCCCCCACCCAGTAGCCACCAACCTGTGGAGCCTTCCCCAACTAGTCTGAACAGAAGAACTTGTTCTCTCATCTTGTCCAAGGGCACTTAGTACGTAACTTCATTATAGCGCTCATCACTTTGTACTGTGTGCTTACTTCCGTAGCCTCAGCTCATGTCCTCTCCCACTGGCATGCGAGCTGCCTAAGGGCAGATGCCATGTGTGAGTCATCCTATCTCCCAACACTTGATTAGTGTCTGGCACATAGTAGGGGTTCACATTGTTTAATGAATTTAAACAACTAAAAAAGTCTAAAATTACCACTTTTTTTTTCTCTTTGTACAGAAATTAGTGCTGAAGAGCAGCTAAGGCTCCTGCAAGAGGAGAAGCTTTGCAAAATCTGTATGGATAGAAATATTGCTGTAGTTTTTATTCCTTGTGGACATCTGGTCACTTGTAAACAATGTGCTGAAGCAGTTGACAAATGTCCCATGTGCTACACAGTCATTACTTTCAAGCAAAAAATTTTTATGTCTTAATCTAACTACAGTAGGCGTGTTATGTTCTTATTACCCTGATTGAATGTGTGATGTGAACCAACTTTAAGAAATCAGCCTTGAATTCCATTAGCATTTGCTACCAAGTAGAAAAAAATGTAAACTGCAGTGTTATAGTTGGCAATTTAAAATTTGAATTTCTGGATTTTTCATGATTTTAGCTGTATTGTCCTATTTTTTCCACTGTTAGTTAATTGAAACCCTAGACTAAGAAGCAACATATTGTAACTGATCACAATGTGTATTTGTAGTACACTGACTTAGTTTTCTAAATGTAAGTGAATTAATCAACCGATTTTTTCATTCTTTTCAGATAGGCTTAACAAATGGAGCATTCTGTGTAAACGTGGGGATTAGAGTTAATCTCCCCAATCACATAATTTGTTTTGTGTGAAAAAGGAATGAACTGTTCCACACTGCTGGAAAGATAGAGATTATTTTTAGATGTTTGTCTTTGTGTATTAGGATTCTGTCCATTTCTTTTAGAGTTATGCACATGTACTTGGGTGGATGATTTTAAAAAATGATTTTGCCATTATTAAAAGGGTATTTAATGATAAAATACGATCTAGCCTACATGTACTGACAAGGAAAGATATCAAAGGTATATTAAGTGTAAAATCCAAGTGGCAAAACACTATGTATAGAATGAGCCAAATGAAGGTGTGTGTGTATATGTGTTTTATATATGTATAGAACAAAAGATTTGGAAGGATAGGCACCAAACTGTTAAATGTGGTTTCTTTTGAGGGGGTGGGGGGATGGGTCCCACTGGGGCTTTACAGGGGCCTTTTAGTTTCTACTTTTTTCATTTTGTTCTGTTTGAGTTTTTTATAAGTATGTATTACTTTTGTAATCAGAATTTTTAGAAAGTATGTTACTGATTTAAAGGCTTAGGCATGTTCAAACGCCTGCAAAACTACTTATTGCTCAGCTTTAGTTTTTCTAATCCAAGAAGGCAGGGCAGTTAACCTTTTTGGTGCCAATGTGAAATTTAAATGTTTATATGTTTTTCCTGCTTTGTGGATGAAAAATATCTCTGAGTGGTAGTTTTCTGACAGGTAGACCATGTCTTCTCTTGTTTCAAAATAAATATTCCTGATTTTGTAAAATGAAATATAAAATATGTCTCAGATCTTCCAATTAATTAGTAAGGATTCATCCTTAATCCTTGCTAGTTTAAGCCTGCCTAAGTCACTTTACTAAAAGATCTTTGTTAACCCAGTATTTTAAACATCTGTCAGCTTATGTAGGTAAAAGTAGAAGCATGTTTGTACACTGCTCGTAGTTATAGTGACAGCTTTCCACGTTGAGATTCTCGTATCATCTTGTATCTTAAAGTTTCATGTAAGTTTTTGCTGTTAAGATGATTAAGATGTATATAGGACAAAATGTCAAGTCTTTACCTAAATTGTTTTGTTTTCTTGTCTAGTAATAGTAATAGATACTTTTGAAATAAATGTTCTCTCAAGATCCTTAAAAACCTCTTGGAAATTATAAAATACTAACAAGAAAAGAACAGTTGTTTGAATATTAAAGAGAAAAAACTTGAATAAGAATCATATAGATAAAAAATGAAAGTTTAAAAATGCTTCGTAGAACACCCAGGCAAATATTCTCACAATGACCTATTGTAGAGGTGAGCGAGGCATTTTGTTGAGAGTGAAACTTAAAAATTATATTTTTGTTGTGTTTTCCAAGAGAAAGAGTATTGTTATGTTCTCTTAACCTCTGTTGGTTACTACTTTGATATTCATTTAAAGCATTGCAAACTTAAATGAGAAAATTTTCAAATAATGACTGCCCTGTTTTTATTTTATTATATAAATCCTCAGTTCTTTACCTTTGCACTTTCTTCCACTTAGGTTTAGTTATATATTCATTAAGGTAAATTTTACATGTATAGTCTAAGCTTTAAGTTTAACCTTAAATTACAAGGGGAGAAAAGTGTTAAAGTTTTTAAACTGTTTTCCAGGACACGTCAGCTCCAAGTCAGGTAGTTAGTTCAATTGAGTTTTTGGCCGAGGACTGAATTGTTTTAACAAAAGGCTTTGCCCATTCTAGGAGCTTCAGTTCATTACAACTCTTTTAAAGCTTTGTATGTTTAGAGTTAAGCAAGATCTTTTTTCTCCCCATGAGTTGTGAAATTTAATGCATGAAGCTGATGTGGCTAACAAGTTTATTTTAAGAATTGTTTAGAAGTGCTGTTGCTTCAGGTTCTTAAATCACTCAGCACTCCAACTTCTAATCAGATTTTTAAAAACTTACCAATGTTTGTCTGTGTTCACACTCGAAAAAGCACTGGATCCTTCCCATCTAATTGTGCAAAGAATAATCACTTGGAAGGTCGAAAATACAGCCAGATCCAAATCTCCCTGCCCTTCCCAAAATAGTTTTCAGTATCTACATGTAGACATTCCTTTTCTGTATAAAGTTCCCTCTCAGATTTCAAAGGTACCACCTATTTTACTACATTTTAGTCATGTGAAGAGTCAAGTTGTTCTATAATAATTTCTTTATTTGTAGTAATCTAGTATGCTGATCAAAAGTCTTAATTTTTGAGAAATGGGTTTAGTGTTTATAAACTGTAGTTTATTAATTCATGGCTTTGTATTGCCTTTCCTGCTAGATTTTTGTTTTTGTTTTTCCCCCTTTGGTTAGGAGCTAAGATCAGGTAGAAGGGGTGTAGCAAATGTATATAATGTGATTTGGCCCTGTGTATTACGATCTTTTGTTGTTTTTATTGTTATGTTATTTAAATGTTGGTAGTTTTTCTCTTGTTTTCATTTTAGTGGTTAAAATTGATATTTTGAACTCTCTGAATGGAGACTACCACCACAGCGTTAGTTGCACGTATTGTACCCTTTAGACCCAGGTCATTGTTTCATTTCCTGATTACATAGATGTTGAATATGGGGGAAAAGGGTGGAGGGGTGGGAGAAATGGGATAGATTGTATATCATTTCCATTGGAGAAATAAGAAAATGGGAGGGAGTATCTGATAGATAGTTATTTTTAGCCAAAACTGCTTTTAAAAAAAGAAAAAAGATATAGCCATTTCATCTGTGAAATAAGAATAGTACCTGTCTTACAAAGTTATAAGAGTTCAAGGAGTCCATATATGTAAGATACCTGCTATAAATGTTAATTCCCTTCCTAATACTCCATGGGTTTGCCTTGACTCTGGAAATTTGGGCTAAAACTTAGATAATAACTCTTTCAGTAACTCTTACTCATGTTTTATGGAGTTTCTCATAACTTAAGATGCAAATTACACTAAACAAGTAGGTCAAGTCCTTAAAAATATTTAAATTCCTTTTTTAAAAACTTGAAAAAATTATTCTTACCAAGTTTGGTTGAGCTTTCCTAATAAAAACAGTTGGCTTATTCCCACCTTCACAATCAGTTTCCATTTGACTCTTACACACTTAGCACAATGTGAATTTCATTTGCAGCATAATAGAATCATAGAGTGTCAGAGCTAGAAGTGACCTTAGAGAGTATCTAATTCATCCCGCGTGTTTTACAGATGAGGCAACTGAGGCTCAAAGATGAAACGATTTGTTCAAAGCTGTATAGCTAATTAGTGGTAGCCCAGACTGGGAAATAGTTTGAAGGTGAGAAACTTCAAGGTTCCTCTCCTGGGAGGCCTCAAATGTTTATTTTTTCAACTATGCTTTCTTCTGTACCATAATCTTCACTACATGTTAAATGACACTTTATAACTAATACAATAGGACAATCTTAAATACATATAGGTTCAAATTGTACAATACTACATTAATGTTTGGGTGGTAAGA
The DNA here is from genome assembly GCF_048564905.1 of Vicugna pacos. Lineage (NCBI taxonomy): Eukaryota > Metazoa > Chordata > Mammalia > Artiodactyla > Camelidae > Vicugna > Vicugna pacos. The sequence goes on from NC_133023.1 coordinate 86,376,169, forward strand.
TTCTATTTTGAAGTCTAAAGTTTGCAGATACGTGTATAGTTTTATGCATTTACTACATTCTTACTGTGTATCATTAATGGAACATTTAAAATTACTATATAAGTATATTTTGTCATTCTGTGTATACTTAGTACCAAATTTGCATTTTTGATTTGATGTAACAAAGAGTTTAATCTTTTAGATTTTGCATTTTTTTCATTACTGTTATACTTTATCTAACCTGACAGAATGACTGATTCTTGTCGTTGTATTAGTGTTGTGAATAATCACGTGAACTGTTTGAGATAGAGTACTATATTTGTGAATATAATTTTATGACTTTTTTCATTTAGTGGAAACCTTTCCATCAGTATGGAAAACTAAGAAAATAGCTTTCTACTGTATAATCTGGCAGTCATCATAGATTAAAGCTTATTTTTCTGTGAATAAAGCTTATTCAATAAAATACTATTCTTTAAAATGATATTACTTTGTATTTGTTTCACTTTCTCAGAAAAAAATATAATAGACCTCTTAAAAATACTGAAATGTAACCTCCTAAATATATTCTATGCCACTGGGCCAGGCATTAAGGTACACATCAAGTCATGTCATGTTTAAAAAAAAAAGACACCCATTTTCACATGAATTTATAGAATTCTATACTTGCATGAAAAGTTAGTTTTTAACATATTTAAAAATATGAACCCGCCTCCCCCACAAAGATTGGCCTGGTTGACTCAAGAGGCAGTAAAGTCAGCATAACAAGGCTTGAACAGCCAGAGATTTAAAAAGCCACTGCCCCTTTGAGGCAGACAGGAGAGAAGGATTTTTGTGAGTCTGTAGAGGCAGTTTCCCAGAGAGTTTCAGAAGCTGCAAGCAAATCTGGTGGGATAAAAAGTGAGGGAGTAAAGGATCATTAAAGGGAGAGAGAAATGTAGAAGTCGGCATTTCAAGTGGCTATTTCCCCTACCCCTTCCTGCCCACAGCGGAGGTTCCTAAACTGAGAGTTCTGTTTCAGGCCCAGTCTGTATAGTGATTGATTGTTGAATCCTTGACTATTGTCAGTGTTATCTGAGATATACCATAAGACTTTGTCTTAAATGCAATCCACATTTCTTACATGTCAACTACACTTTCAATGAATATTGATGAAGATACGAATTTTCAAAGCTTTCTCTTACAGAAATTTTCAAACTTACATAAAAGTAGAAAGGAAATAGAATGAGCCCCATGGTACTCATCATTCAGCTTCAACAAATAACATATTGCCAATCCTGTTTGATCTAGGACACCCCCTCTTTTTCTTTATTTGCTGATATATTCTAGAGCAAATCCTAGACGTTATTTCTCCTGTAAAATTGCCTTGTTATGTACCTATACTAGATTAGAACATTTTTTATAAAAATTATGAATTTTTAACTCACCAGTATCACTGCTAAAATTTAATGGACATCTGAACAAGACTTAAAATCAATTTTATTCCCTCTTCCTCCCTATTTGAAGATTAAGGTAAATAAATCCCCTCAAAACTGACATTATCATTTAAAAATATTTTTAAACAATGTTCTCACTGTTTCACTTGTAGTTTGCTTATAGATTGTAGAATAAATATACTTAGTAGGCTAATTTGCAACAACATGGATGGATCTAGAGAGTGTTATGCTTAGTGAAATAAGTCAGAGAGATAGATAAATACTATATGATATCATATGTGGAATCTAAAAAATTAACAAATGTATACAACAAAACAGAAACAGACTCACAGGTATAGAGAACAAACTAGTGGTTACCAGTGGAGGGGGGTGGCAATATAGGGGTAAGGGATTGATAAATGCAAACTACTATGTATAAAATGGATAAGCAACAAGGATATATTGTACAACACAAATATAGCCATTATTTTGTAGTCACTAATTGGAGTATAAGCTATACAAACATTGAATTACATTGTTGTACACCTGAAACTAATATAATACTGTAAGTCAACTATACTTCAGTTTTAAAAAATTAAAAATTAAATAAGAGTTGGTATGCTAACTGCATGGTGTATGGATACCTAGTGGTTCTCAAAGTGTGATCTGGGGATCAGTAACATCTGCATTACGTGGAAATTTGTTAGAAATGCAAATTATTGGGTCTCAACTCAAACCTACTGAATCAGAAACCCTGGGATGTAACCCAGCAATCTGTTTTAACAACCCCTCTAGGTGGTTCTGATGCAGGCTAAAGTTTGAAAAACCACTGGAATATCGTATGGGGTCTGAATCCAGAAATAACTAAATGGCCGAAACCTGTAAATCAAATTGATGTCACTCTGCAGATGGCTGTCGTCCTCACCTTTCTTCTGATAACTCATTGCCGATCCAGTCTTGTATTTTCTCTTGCTACCAAAATGTTAAGACATAAAATGCAACATCCTGAAAGTCCCTTCTGATTCCATTTTTCAACAGAGTTTTCTTCCAGACAGTACTCTGAATTTTGTAATGAAAATCAATCTTCAGCCCTTACACTGCTAAATAGCCCCATGTTGCTCTGCTATTAAACTATCCTCCAATCAAGCAGCAGAAGAGTTAAGTATTTGAAGACTCATTTGTAAGCGCTAGTGTGACAGCAATCAGTTGAAATTGTACAGAACAGATCTGCACTTCTAGAAAGAGCCAAAGCTTCAGTAAAATGTGAGCAGTTAATCTACAAATGATAGAATTTGAGTTGGAAGGGCTCAGCCTCTAATTCATAATAACTAGCAGTTCTGAATTCTGAAATTTTTAAAGCTGTGGCACAAAAGAACCAAAGAAAATTCTTACAGTGATCTTATGTCTCTAAAGGCCTGGAGAGTGCATAAATCCACACTAAGGTCAATATTGGTCTCTAACTGTAACCAAAATAAAAATCTTAAGGTAGGTAAGGCTAGATGAAAGTCTGATTTAGTTTTCTTTCTTTCCCTGCAAACCACTAGCTTGCTTATAAAAAACACTTCTAAAACCTAGCCATTTGGCTTTGTATAGATTTGGTCTGTTTAGAGGGTTCCCCCCCAATCTTATTTGGTTTAATTTGGTATTTCCAAGACCCTATAAGCACCATAACTAATGACTACAGCATAAGAAATCTTTTGCATGGGCCTATACTTGCTAACTTTAGGCTTATGAATAAATTATTGGAAGGATACTGGTTCAAAACAAATAAGGAATAAGAACCTAAGAGAAACCAAACTTTATTCCTCCCTTTTATTTTCCCAGAAGAATTTAAATTTTCAAAAAAGACTATGGTATAATTAATTGAGGTAATAGTATTTAAACAATGATCTTGCTTCAAAATCTAATTCTTGTTTCAAAGACTTTTATGTTCCCAAACTGTTTTTTACATACAAAATTGTAAATGTCCATTTGTTAACAAAACTTTTGAGAGTTCTTTCTTTTAAGTCTGTGCATTGTGTTTCTTTAACTTTATTCTGTTACTGGGTACTAGGGATTTCTTTTTAATTCCATTAGCTTAAATAAGGGGCTTTGCATTTTTGGCTAAAACATCAAAAATGTATTTTCTCATTAAATACTGGAATTTTGTTTGGCAGTGACTAGGCTCCCCTTCTGCCAGATTGCTGAAAATTGGATTCAGGAAAAGAGAACACATGAGTATGTTCATGAAAACTTACTGGTGTTTCAGAGGAACTTAAATGAATAACAAAGACCCCAAATCTCCTCTGTAAAATTAAACTGAAGTGGAGAAAAACTTGCTAAAAATCACTTTATTTTTTATTAAATAAACATTGTGCATGGATTTCCTAGCAGAAATTTAACAAAGTCCTGTGTTAATCATTAAGAGAATGACCTAACTGACCTGGAAAAACCTGGTTCTCTTTCAACTAGACTTTTGTTTGTTTGTTTGTTTGTTATTTGATTACTAAAAAGAATATACTCTACTGTGCTTAAACCTTTCTTGGTTTTCTACTGTAAATATTTCAGATATATTATATTCTTATGTGAGCTATAAGAATTAACTAAAAAGACCTATCCTATGTATGAGTTATAAATCAGTATTTGGTCGCTTATATGTAATGAAATGTAACAAAATATTAACACATGGGGATAAGAATCCCTACTCCACCTACCTTAGAGGATTTTTGCAAGGCTCATATAAGTAAATGCACAAAAAAGAGCTTCAAAAAGTATAAACTATATAAGCTCAAGGAATCATTCCTCTAATTGCAGTTTACTAGACTAATTATGGCTTAGTTTCACACAAAATGAAACAGTTGTGGACCAGTATCTGATTAATCAAGGGTGTATAGTGATGAAATTCATTTATATAGCTTCTTGGCCATTTCCATGGCTCTCAAAATCCTTTACATACATTATCTCTTTGCCTTCCACTCTCTACATGGTTAATCCTATGTTTAAATCAGAAGTATACGGGTAATGGCACAGAGATAATTGGATAAATTGTTGCTATGTACAATTGTGGAAATTATGTTCATTAAACCCTGCCATTCAAGTGGCCCTTAAATAGATTTGCTTGGGCAGTTGGGTCAGCTATGTTTTCTAACATATGAAAACAAGAATATATAAAACATAAATTCAGGGATGATAAAATAATTGGTCTGGTACTCTCGCACTATACCATTGTGTCTCTCATTCATTATATTCGTAGCATCTCTGTAATTTACAGCTGAAGATCCCCAGACATAGAGGTTATGTGACTCACCTAAATCATATGGTGAATCACCAGTTGAACTGTTCTTATGGGCAGCGAAAATGTTTCTAGCTAATTTTTTTGGCATGAGTTAGCTAAATTGGCTGCCTCACTGTCTGAAGTTTGAGTATATATGTCCAAATCTAGGCTCTTTTTTGGATGGCAAGACCTGGCTGGCCATATGATACCAAACCACAAAACCAAATAGAAGTAATAAATGGGTATATGTGGTCCTTAGCATGTCTACTCAACTAGAATTGAAAAATTAAAGTAATTGTAAAAAAAACACCAAAATTAATAACTATGTTTCTGACCTCAAGGATTTGGAAATGAGAAAGACAACCTTTCCCTATATTGCCGAGGCAAACCGTGAAGGTCAGGAACCATATCTTCCTAATCACTATGTTCCCAATGACTAGGATGCTGTGTCGTCCATTAATAAGCACTAGGTTGATTTTTCAGTATATAGATGTATGAGTGAAGAAATGAATGAAAAATTTAATAAATGAATGAAGTAGGAAAGCCTTCTCATCTAAAAGTTGTGCAGTGACAAATAAAACTTGGAATCAATACTGACTTTCTACAGATTTCACTTTTTTTAATGCATGAACATTAAACACCTACTATGTGCCAGGCTCTGTGCTAGATGCTGGGGAGTCCATTCTATCATAGAACATGAAGGAGAATGGGAACTGGATCTAATTCAAACTGTTTGGGGAGGGTCTTGGGGAGCAGTTTTCTGGAGGGTGGGCCCTTGAAGTAGTCAAGGAGGTGGTGGAAAGCAGTTCTGCCTAGGAGAGAAGCAAGTGCAGAGCTCAGAATCCAGAAAGTCTGACACATCTGAAGACTAAAAGTGGAGGTTTTCAATGAGAGGTCCAAAAGCATTTATTAGGAATCCTCAAGGGCATTTTATGTGCACTAGGTCTCCTTGGGTACACATTTAGGATAAATTTGTTCTCTCTTTCCCCCTATAGATCAGAGAAATCCAGATGGTTTGATGGGTTTTGAATTTCTGAGCAAGAAACTAGTAAGTTATTTTCTGAAGCAGGTTTCATGAGGTATGTCGGGGGATAAGAGAAAGGATATTCATTCACCAGGCAACCATCACCTTTTCTAGGCCTTTGCTGAGGCTGGATAGTATACACAAGGCTCACACAGGTTTCTTTTTATTTGAAATACATATTTAAATTCAGCCACCTTGTTCAGTAAGTTTAACAAAATCTTGTTTCACTTCATTGTTGACCTCTACCAATGTCTTCTCAATCCTGTTAAATTGTACCAACAGTGTGTATTAAGTGCTTGCAGTGTACACAGAAATTCTGGGAGGTAGTGATAGAAGAAAATAAGACCCAGGATAGGTCCTCTTGGAGTTTACGGTCTTAGTAGCAGAAAGAGTTTTAGCCGGGAAGGTATGCTCAGTGGTAGAGCATGTGCTTAGCATACAGGAAGTCCTGGGTTCAATTCCCCAGTACCTCCATTAAAATAATAAACAAACAAACAAACAAATCTAATTACCTCCTCCCAAAAACAAAAACCAAAAATAAAAAGATTTATATTTGTCATTCATAAGGTATTTCCCCATCCCAAACATAGTACAGGGACCATTGGTAACCACGGTGCTATTTAATGCAAGAAAAAAAATCAAAGGAACAAAAGAATGTAAATATAGTGTGACAGAGCACTAGATTCTGTGGTATAGACTATCACCCTTCTGTGTGAGGATGATAGTGAAGGACAAGTGAGGGTGTGGCCCAATAATTGGAGCAGGTTTCATGAAAGTGGTATGGCTAAAGCTGCAGGACCTCAGATTGTTGAAGGCTGTTCCAGATACTAAAACTCCATGATTGTATGTGATATATTTGTTGTTGTCATTTTGTTTTGTTTTCTATGCAAGGTTAATGATGGAGGACAGAAGGACCAACTTGGGCTGTTATGCTATAGGCTTCTGTGTGTGTTCTGGCATGTGTCTTGAATAACATTTTAATATATTTCCATACACATTCCATCAAATAATGACTCTTTGAACAGCATTCCATCTTAAAAGGAATTCAGCCTCCTTTACTTCCAAGCGAAAAATAGAAGCCAAAATGTGTTCAAAGCCCTGCTCAAGCATTCCCTCTTCTTTTGGAAATGGTCAATTAACTCAAATGACAAATCAGGAACAGGAGCAACTCAGCAGGTGATTCATGGTGTGACTGAAGGGGCCTGGTTCCCTGTCTGTCTCAGTTTCTTCATCGTCTGTGGGAAATACTGGTCTCACAGAGGTGTTATGAAAAATAATTAAAGTTGGTAATGTGCTTTGAGATAGAAGGACGAACCATACTTTCAAAGTCTGTAATTACACACTGCAGTGAGTCTCTCAGACTGGCTTCCTCTACTCACTCTTTCATAGGTATTTAAAATGACCTAATTTAGGTAGGTTTTCTTTGTTCTTAAGTTACTACTACATTATTTAGCCACTGATACCAGTTACCTTTAAAATAGAATGCAACCCACAGTAGTAGTCAGGACCACTAATCCTTTGGCTTTAGGATTCTTAAAGTCTTTCCTTTTGAGGAGTTTAGTTTTCCAGATCACTCTCTACCTTCATTCTCAATTTTTCCACTTCAGTTGGCTCACTTATCTCCTCTCTGTTGACAGTCCCAAAAGATTATAAAAGATCAGCTCAAAGGCTTCACCGAAACCAAACAGGAGGCCCCTCTTTGCTTTGCTTAATACTTGATAATTTCTTCTTTGCTGTTCTTATTCCTCTTCTTTCCCTCCTCCCCATTTTAATTGACCGGTTGGAAACACCCAGCAGGTGAAATTCTTTAGATGACTCCACAGCAGGAGAAGAAAAGAGATGCTGAAATCCCAATGTTGAGCTGTTGAGTTGGGGGAGGAAAGAGGCTGGGATTGGCCAAGCAGAAAACAAGAGGGGAGATGCGAGCAAGATGTTGTGACAACATGCTGAGTCCACCCGGGTAGTAAGGGGAAACCTAGAACAACAAAGCCAATTGAGAACACGTGAGAAAAGAACCACTGACCCCTAACCCCAGGCCGCCACCCCACAAACTCCTTTTGCCATTTTGCCATTTGAGAGAAGGAAGCAAGAGACTGTGGTATCGCTGCTCATCACAGGAAAAACAACGTCAAGATTATATATCCTAAGGACCTTGGGTTCACAGTGACATCTTTATGTTCAAAGGAAAGCACACTTTTTCTTAACGTTTGGTTCCAAGATGGAATATGAAATGGAATACAAGACTATGAGTATAAATCAAGCTTTTTTCTTAAGCTCCTTTTGAGTTCTGTCATTTACCAATACGTGTGACAATTTTGACATACAAATCTCAGGCAACAGCTTTCTCTCATTCACCCCTATCCCCAAAGTTCTGTCTGCACTACCTGGGGGGCAATGTCCTTTAATACAAACCACTACTTGTAGCAGTGCCCATTGCTGAAGGGCTTCAGTTACTGTCACTAAACGAGAACTTTACCAGAGTAAAATATCCAGAGAGTGGGTCAGTTTTACTCTTTTACTTTGCTGGTAGGAAGTATTTTCCTTCAAATGGAGTAAAAAACACAGAGGGCTTATACTGTTCTTGAAATACTGTAGCACTGCATATGTTTCTCACTCTAAGTGCAGAAAACTTTTGAAAAATATCTATTTATATAACATTTTGGAAATGACACCACTAATCTGACCGCCTAGCCAGTGCTTTTCCAAAAAAGTGATGTGTGAAGAACAATATATAGGGGAGGGAGGGTATAGCTCAGTGGTAGAGTGTGTGCTTAGAATGCACGAGGTCGTGGGTTCAATCCCTGGTAACTCCACAAAAAATAATAAGTAAATAAACCTGATTACCTACCCCTCCAAAAAAATAAATAAATACAATTGGAGGGGGGAGGGTACAGCTCACGTGGTAGAGCGCATGCCTAGCAATCACAATGTCCTGGGTTCAATCCCCAGTACCTCCTCTAAAAATAAATAAATAAACCTAATTACCTACCTTTTTACACCCCCCCAAAAGAACAATGTGTAAAGGTCACTGAACTAAAAACCAGAAGAAATAGATTTTATTAGTAGCTCTGACATTGTATATTTTGACAAGATATTTAATTTGATAGACTTATTTTTTATATAACAAGGAGAAGGCAGAGGAAGTTATGTGGTTATAAAAGGGCAAATTGAGGAATCCTTGTGATATTGTAACTGTTCTGTATCTTGACTGTGATGCTAGATACATGAATTAACATGGGTGACAAAATTGTACATAAATTAATATAATTTATTTACACTTGCATGCATGCACACACACACACATACACACACAAATCAGAGCAAAACCAGTGGATTGTATCAATGTCAATGTTCTGGTTGTGATATAATGCTATAGTTTTGCAAGATGTTACCACTGGGGAGACCTGGGCAAAGTGTACAAGGGATTTCTCTATATTATTTCTTACAACTGTAGGCAAATCTATAATTATCTCAATAACAATTTCAATTTTTAAAAAGTTAACCAGGACTTTTCTAGGCCCCACTCAAATAGTATAGGCAAGGAGACAAACTACCCATGGTTGAGACCAAGAGAAGAAAGCTAGACCCTGAAGACTGAGTGACCCAGAACCAAAATTTGATAAATCAGAAAAGAAAAAAAAATGGTTTTTGATTACAACTTAACATTCCAGATAAAGGATTTAGGTTACGAATTAGTTAAAAAAAAAAGATGCTGAATTGTACAATATTTGTTTTAAATATTTATTGTAAATAAATATATAATAATATAAATAAATACTTAATATTTATTTCTTTTAAAAGTTGATCTAAGATATGAAATTTAAAAAACAAATAGCTGTACTTTCTAATGCCTATTCCATTATTTCATTATAAAATTGTATCTTTATGAATAAGGTTGGGGAAATCATGCTGATGTTTGGGCAGAAATTTGTCTGAACCCACATGTCATCAATGGGAAATGACTGGTTCAGATTTGTTTGGAGAAATGAATAAAACTTATAAAGGTTAAATCTTCACACTAAGTATCAAGTGACAGCAAATGTTGTAGACACAGACTTTTTTTGGAAATGAACAAAAATATTAAGCCTATGTTTTGAATATATATTTGAACCAAAAAGGAAGCAGTAGATAGGACCAAAGTGAGATGGAAAAGACACTAGCTGGAGCCACTGATATTCTCTGTTAGATTATTATTATCCTGAGGGAATAAAAGAGGAAAAACCGGCTTAGCCCATCTGTTTAAGTATTAAAACTTCTCCAATTAAATTATTTTGTGTGAGTCAATAATGAGGTAATTCAGATAGAATCAAACTAATAAACACCTTGATATAGAACTGAAAAGAATTCCAGGTCAAAGTCAAATCTCTGCCTAGTATCCTATTGGTATAATACGCAAGACTAGGCGTGGCTGAACAATAATGAATAATACATATGCTGAAAGTCCAACTACTGTATAGCTACTCCTGGCAAATAACAGCATTCTTTCAAACAACATCCTGAAGCCTCAACAGGATGATATTTTCCATCCCCACAAAGACTTGAAGGATATCATCCAAGCAAGAAGGAAAATAATTTCCTGGAGGCTGAGTTAGGGATCTCACTGCCAGCGTGGAATAGGAGAGAGCTCATACTTAGCAGACACAAGATCAAGATTACCACGTTGGGGAAAACATAGGAGAAATGGAAGGGCTGCTCTCCTAGAGGTTTTCAAAGACACGTGAGCAAAAGGGAACTGTCTGCTAGGTACATGATAAAAGAATTAAAGGGCTATACAGTGATATCTAATGAGCCAGAAGAAAGACTGGGTGGAGGGAACTGAAAACAGGATTCTTGAAAGCAAAAAGGCAGAAAGAAGCAATGAAGAGCTCCAGATCCAGAGGCTGCAAATATTAGCACAGAACTGATTCCAAGACCTCCAAATGGCTGAGAAATTTTACATAAATGGAAACTGTATAAAACGTAGCACTGGTCCTAGGCTATAAGAAGAACGTGAAAGGAAAATTATTAATAAGAATTTTTAAAATGAGGATTTCAGAGAAGTACTACATAGGAACTGAAAAGGGAGTCTGGCCATATGTAATTTGGCATTTCTGGAGTAAAGTTTACATTGACATTCAAGTATTCCAGGTGGTCTCTAACCAAAGCTGGTGGCATCAAGCCAATCACAGTTTCATGGCCATTTAAAAACGTAGAGTTTACTATTTCAGAAACAAAAAAAGGATTTTGATGGCAATTCTCCCACAAATACAGTATTGCCTTAGATAATAATAATTATTTGAAAGCCTCTCTTTCCTTTCTGGGGCTAAGCATGCCGTATTCTAACTTCATACTGCCTGTCAATTTCACACGATAGACTTACAGACTTCTAGAACGTAAGAATTGTGGCTTACTTTTTCTGAACCCCAAGTCCCTGACATATGCTAGACACTCAATAAATGTTTGCTTCTTTCATAAAGGAAAAGCAAAGCAAATTTAGCAAAATTGAAAGGCAATGTTAACCCACCCACTGGGTCGGCAACTAAATTCTGAAAGTGCTTCTTAATAATCTCTACAAGATGACATTGAAGAAACTAGATAACGACCTAACAATTTCTTTGAGGAGGTTGGGAGAAAACAGTTCACAAAGGAAAGGAACATTACAAGAGAAGCACAATTCCTGTGTGATGTTCTAAGATGCGATAACATTAAATTACGACTGCTAACAACACTTTTCCCTTCCAGACTTACACGCAGCTTACCCTTTCATCAGCTACTCCCTGCCGTGCACCTTCTGTTTTCCCTTTAACCACACAATACCACTTGCCCTTCCTGAGATAGGCTGTGCACTTTGACTCTTCTGCGCCTTTGCTCATTATATTCACTCTGCCGGGGAAAGCTCTTGTCTCCATTGTCTTCTGGAGGATTCCTACTCACCTATCCACTGCCAGCTTGTCTCACTTACCTACGGCTGTATAACAAACTGTCCCCAAACTGAGTGGCTTAAAACAACTTGATTTATTATTTCCCAAGATTCTATGGGCTGGCTGGGCAGTTCTTTTGGTCTCCTTGGACTCACTCATGTGGCTGCAGTCAGCTGGTGGGTCATCTGGGGGCTGGGCTCAGCAGGGACACTCCCACACCTGGTCTTCTCTCTCCATGTGGTCTCTCATCCCCCAGGGCCTCTGTCTCCACATGGCCTCTGTCTCCACATATCCTCTTTCTAGCAGACTAGGGTGGACTTTTTTCCATAGCAACTGGGTTCCAAGAGCAAAAGCAGAAATTGCTAGTTCTTTTAAGGCCTGCCTGTGCTCCACAATCCCAGAATGTCATTTCTGTTGCATTTTATTGGTCAAAGCAAGTTATACAGTCAGCCCAGATTCAAGGGGGAGGAGAAATAGACTTCACCTCTTGATAGGAGGAGCTGTAGCATCACTTTGTGAAGGGACGTGATGCAGGGAGGTAGAGTTCATTGGAAGCCATTTTAACAATCATTCAGCTGAAATGTCATCTCTTCATTCATCATCTGTGAGATATATGTATATATATACACACACACATACAGAGAGATAGAGAGAAAGATCACATTATCTCATTATTTGTGTCTGTGTCTGTTTGAAGGAGGCAGTGGTTTAGGAAAACAGTCTGAAAGGACCATGTTCTGTAATCTGACTGGGGAAAGCTCTACTGACGAGATTCAGTTGACAATACAGTTTGGGGCCAGAACATGGGGGGATCTTGAATGCCATACAAAGGAATTTAGGTTTTATTTTGCAAGTACTCAGAACTGAAGTCAAGAATATCTCTCTCCAAACTGCTTCTCCCATATTTCCTATCTGGGTGAATGGCAGAAATGAGAATTCACATCTACCTATCTTATTCAAATGGCCTCTAAGTGCTACTTCTTACAATTCCTAAATATTTCTTGACTCTGTCCCATCCTCCCATCTACACTGCCATAGCTTTAGTCCAGGACCTCTCTCATCATTTCTCCTCTGACCTATTGTCACAGTTTCCCTGATACTAGTCTTGCCCCCTTTTCCATCCTGCATGATTCCACTCAAACCATCTGCTAATGTTAGCCGCCTGATTATAAGCCTTCATGGATTTCTACTACTCTCGAGCTAAAGTTCAAAGTCTTTAGCACTGATAGCACTGATTAGAAGTCTCCTCCACGATTTGGCCCCCGATTAATTTCACTCTACTGCCCCCTGCCCTTGCCCTTCATATTTCAGCAATACCAAACTTCTTGTAACTCCTCAATCCATGCTGTCTTATGTCTTGGTGCCTTTGCTCATGCTAGACTGTATGTCAAAAACTATTGCCTTCTCTGCTTGGGTAACCCCCAGTTTTCTTTCAAGACTCAAGTCTCTAGGACTACTTCCCATACACTCTCTCAATCTCAGTTAGCTGCCCCTTTTATGTGTCGAGATAGCACCTAGAGCTTATGGTTATCAGAATAACAATAATTATTGATCACTCATATGAATAACTCAATTCTTATACCACCTGCATGAAGTAGATTCTTATAGTGATGGCTAATAAATGACAGAGCCGGGATTTGAACCCAGGTGGCCTAAAGAACTACTGTTGAAAGTACTATATTGCTTTCCCACTCAGGCACAGCACTCATCACTCTGGATTGTAATTGTCAATTTACCTGTATGTCTCTCCCACCTACTGTGAGTATCTTGAGAATAGAAATTATGTCTCACTTATCTTTTTATCCTCAGAAACTAACATAGTGCCTGTGACATAATTTATAATCTATAAATATGTGTTGAATGGTTGGAAGGACGAATGAATGAATGACTCCTGAAATTTATGAATGATTCCTCTTGCTCTGTTGTTTTAGCCATTTTTTAAAAAATAAAAACTGCTTATAGAACTAGAAACATACTTCAATAAAGACTCAAATTGCATTAAGGAAAAGAACAGAGGACTGCACACAGGTGATAAATTTTCTGTTTACTGATGTTCTGTCAGCAGTTTAAAAAATGCAAGCAAAATCATTTTATTAAGAAAAAATATACAACAACTGAGTGAAGAAGACACTAGATAACAGAGAGTTTAATTCTTCCTTTAATTCCTCCCCATTAAGGTAAGACATGAAATGAAACCTACTCTTAAGGGAAACTAGAGAAGGACACAAAGGCTGCCTAAGAAAGACATGTCCTTGACCAGAATAAAGATATTAATAATATATAGAATTATAATACAATAATACACTGAAAGGTGGCCTGGTTGTAGTGGAAAGCACATACATTTTGCACCCTAATAGATATGAGTTTGAATCCTGCCGTGGCACTCTCTATGAAAGTCACTTAAGCTCTCAGGACCTCAGTTTTCTCATCTGTAATATGGAGATGATCATATTTACCTTAGAAGGACATTATGAGGTTTTACAGATCAGACACCATGCTTAGCCCAGTGCTTGACATAGAATAGGTGGTCAATAAATGGCAGTTTCACTTATTATTTACTTGGCCATTTATACACCTCAAATACATACATATTGTCTCAACGTGAGTTAGGGACAGAGAAAGAAAATATGTCATGAAAGCCTGCAGTATACTGTGAAAAAAGCACTGGACATGAAATCAAACTGACCAGGGGCTCAATCCTGGCTCAACCATTTCAGAGTTGTGTGACCTGGGGCAAATTCCCTTCACCTCTCTGATCCTCAGTTTCTATATCTATAAAATAGAGATAATAATACCTATTTACAGAATGAGGGGTTTCATTCACTTACACAACAGGTCTAAAAACCAATTAGAAAACTAAAGTTCAGTTTGTGAGCTCTGGAAAAAACAAAGCTTGTACTTATGAATAACAACCCAATTTAGGAATCACAGGCATCAAAAGGCTCAAATAATCTGGTGCGATCCCAAAGACTTTGGAAGAAATTTTTGTAAAAAGAATATGAAGTATTCTGGAAAATGGGAAATAAGAATCTACCTATTTCTGCCTAAGATGGCTTCAACAGTACCTGAATACTGGAGACGTGGTGTCTCAGAGGGTTCATCGAAAAAAATTAGGTCCTGGATTTGCAGAAGTGAGTTCTGGATCCTGAATTATGTTGATTCTCTCTAATGTACAGTCTCTTTGAAAAGTTCTGTTTGGGTGGAGAGCTGGCTTCTTGTCATACTATCTCAATTTCTAGACTCTCTGTCAAAAAGCAACAGTTTGGGGTGAGGGGCGGGGAGGGTATAGCTCAGTGGTAGAGTGTGCGCTTAGAATGCACAGGTCCTGGATTCTGGCCCCAGTGCCTCCATAATGAAAGATCAATCGATCAATCAATAAACAAACTTAACTACACTCCCCCCTCAAAAAAACCACAACAATTCATAAGATTACATACAAACCAAAAAGACTAGCTTAAAACTTTACAATCAGTTTTCATTAAACTAGTTAATTCTCTCCCATCAAAAGAAGTACATACATTGCACTTCTAGCAGAGAAATACACCCACATGTACAGAAAGATGTTTACTGTAGAACTGTTGTTAATAGTAACAAGTATGGAACAACCTCAGTGTCCATCAACAGGAGAATGACTAAATAATATGTAGCTTATTCATTCAACAGAACACTATACACTGGTTAAAAGTCATGAACTAGCGCATGTATCAACTGGGATAAATCTCAAAAACCTAACTGTTTGAAAACCACAAGCCACAAAAGGATATGTATGATATGAAACCATTTGTATCAAATACTATGATACAATCCTATGTATTTTTCTCTATCTATTTAGGTAAAACTATTTAAAAGATTTATCTGGAGGAATGCTCATCAAACTCAAAAATGGTTATCTATGAGAAGGGAGGGAGCAAGTTGGGGAGGTGGCCAAGGAGACTGTGACGATTTATTTTATGTGTCAACTTGACTAAGGCCATGGGTTTCCCAGATATTTCATCTAAGATTATTCTGGGTGTGATTGTGAGGATATTTTGGGGTGAGATTAACATTTGACTCAGTAGACTGAGTCAAGCAGATTGCCCTCCCTAAAGTGGGTGATCCTCATCCGGTCAGTTGAAGGCCAGAATAGAATAAAAAGGTTGACCCTCCCTCCTGCCTGACTGAGTGAAACATCAGCTCTTCTTGGGTCTCCAAGCTTGTCTGCGCTCGAATTGGAACTAGACCTTTGGCTCTCCTGAGTCTCCTCTCCTGAGTCTCCAGCTTTCCAACAGCAGATCTTAGCATTTCTCAGCCTCCATAACTGTGCTGAGCCAATTCCTTATAATCAATCAATCTCTTTGTCTCTCTCTCTCTCTCTCTCCACACACACACACACACACACACACACAAATACCAAATACATATATAAGTTTGTTTGTTTGTTTATGATGGAGGAGGCAATTAGGTTTATTTATATTTATTTATTTGTTTGTTTGTTAACAGAGGTACTAGGGATTGAACCCAAGACCTTGTGCATGCTAAGCATGAACTCTACCACTGAGCTATATCTTTCCCACCTTTTAAAAACTGTTTTAAAAATTTTTTTTGAGGAGGAGGTAATTAGGTTTATTTATTCATTTGATTTTGGAGGAGGTACTGGGACTTGAACCCAGGACCTCGTGCATGCTAAGAATGCACTCTACCACTTGAACTATACCCTTCCCCCCTAAATACATATATAGATACACATGCAGATCCTGTAGGTTCTGTTTTTCTGCAGAACACTGACTAATACAAGGATTTTACCTTTATCTTTTTAATGTTCTGATTTTTTTCTAAATGAGAATGGATTCATGTATTATATTTATTATTAACCTTATTTTCAAAGAACCAAACTATGTCAAGCCTGTATTATTATTCTTAGTTAACAGATAATGAAACTGAAAGGTTAAATGATGGGCACAGTCCTTCCCCTCAGCAGCTCCCGCATACACATTCGCACTTGCAAAGAGAAATGAAACATTATAAAATAGCAGTATTTGGAGCTCCTTTTTAGGACATAGAAATTAAGGGTATTATCATTTCTTGATTTTTCCTTCTCACCTTCTTTTCTCAGATCTTCCACACCAAAGGAATGAGCTCACACACAAAGAGGAAGAGAGAGGAGGCAACAAATGTCTCATAGACATGGTAATTAACTCCATGTTACTTTCAAGGTTTGAGGATGTGCCAAAAGTTGTCTGACCCCCAGAGTGTGGAGTGAATACTGCTTTGGAAGTCATTGACAATCAATGCTTCAGAAACATAATTCATGGGCACAGTAGCTAGACAACAACATTTGCAGTGGAAAATTCCTCTCACTCCCAGGTTAAAGGCTAGGAATAATTCTTCTAGACAGGAAAAATGTGCTTTGAAATATGTAAGAGGGAGGCAGAAAAAAATTAAAAGGGGGGAAGTCTATGGGAATACTTATAAAATATTTGCTCTCTTGACTCTCTTGGCTATATTTTCGAAGAAAAGATATATTGACATGAAATCTGTGGGATTTCCTACTTCACTAAAAAGGGAAAGATAAGAATAAAGGTGTTTCTTTCTGTTGTCAGCAAAAACAGAAGCCCCCTTTCCACCAAACTAAGAAAAAGCCATTGCATCTTAGATCTTGGGAGGTCTTGTGTAACTACTTGAATGTCTGCAAACAGGGAGATAGGACAGTGTCTTTTCTCCTCTGCCTTGCTCCAAAGCAATGGCTTGACCTTTAAATTAAAAACGTGGGACTAGTTGTTACACAAATAAAATGTCCTATTATTCAAGTAGAATTATGCATCTTTTCAAACGTGATCATTTATCAGGATACTTCTGAAAGCTGTTTTCAAAATTCTTCCTTTTCCCTGATTAAGCACAACTTTCTTTAAACAATATAATTTAAATGCGTAAACAACAGTACTACATTCCAAATGGTTATGTGGACTTATGGATTGAATTTGGACATGGTCTCTCAAGAGACTGTATATGATGTGCTTATACAAATAGATGCTGATAATATTTTATTGTGAAGTTTTCATTACTTTTATATGTAGAAACTAATTTTTTTAGGTTGTATCAGGGAGCTTTTATTAAATACCCAAGTGCATTTCAACTGAAATGAAAATGGGTTTCTGAATGTCACAGAATCTTTATTTTGTATTATTTGTATAAATATTTAAAATTACAGTCAGAGCTGTTTATTATATTGGAGATCCAAGACACATGTTTCAGCTTTATAACATAACTTTTCTCTCTTTTCTTCTTCTTTCAAAACTTATGCTTTAAAAGTTATGAAATGTTTTACAAATGCAGAGAGATATAGAGAATAATATAGTAAGCTTCATTGTACCCACTACCCGGCATTGTCAAATCTTAAAAATTTGTCATATTTACTGAAGATCTTTTTTTTTAAGAAATAAGAATTTACATTATAACTGAAAAATTGTGCTCTACACTGGAATTTGACACAATAATGTAAAATGACTATAACTTAATAAAAAAAGTTAAAAAAAAAGGAAATAAGAATTTACAGATACAGTTGAAGTGTCCTGCCTCCATTCATTTCCCCTGTCTCACTTTCTCAGAAGGGGCCACATCTGTGGATTTGATGCCTGTCATTTCCATGCATGTTTTCAAATTTTTACTACATATGTATTTATCCAAAAACTATATAGAAATTTGTTTTGCATATTTTAAGCTTTATTAAATGGTATCATACAATCAGTAGTAGAGGTAGTACAGTGCAGTGAATAAGAGCACAAACATTGTGGCCAGAGGCAGTCTAGAATATCTGCTGTACATGTTACCACTTGTGTGGACAAATTACTTAATCTCTCTGTGCTTCATTTTTCTCATCTATAAAATGGAAATTCATAATGATACCTACCTCATAAGATTATTTTAAGGATTAAATGAGTTGATACATACAAAGCACTTGGAACATAATAAACTGAGTGTGATGTGTTAGCTATTATTCTGCACCTTGCTTTTTTTAACATGATTTTTGAGATTTATCCATGTTGATACATGTAGCATTAGTTCATTTTCACCACTGCATAGTAGTCCATCATATGAATATAGTACAACATATCTACTCTTCTGTGATGGACATTTAGGTTGTTTCCATTATAAAAAGTGCTGCAATAAACATCCTTGTACATGTTTTCCTGTGCACATACATCAGAGAATTTCTCTAGATCTAAATGTTTGCAGCTATCCTCCTGATCATCAAAATTACAATATAGTTGAAGTAATGATGTCATGATAGCAAATACTGGTCTCATTAATTTTTGATTGCCTTTTATTTTTAACATACTGCTATCTGCAAATTGAAGGATAGAACCTGACCTCCAATGCAACAGCATACGATTTTTCACACGTGATAATTAGACTTCAAAGGTTTTGCAGTCTATGTCACAACAGTTGTAGCTAATGAATGTCTTTTCAAACTCTGCCCGTTTTGTTATTTCTTCTTGGGAAAATACTGAATTGGTCAAGTCGGTGTTTTATTAGTCTTAACTTGCTGAATGGTAAGCTGTAAACCTTAAGAATGTTTCAACAACTCATAAAAGAATAAAGACCCCAGTTGAAAGTCTCTGATGATTAGGATCTTAGACTACTAACCTCATTAAGTTTCATTTGGTAGTCCTTTTGAAAAGGTATTCAAATTTTATCATTTTCTCATTGTGAAGAATGTAAGAAAGTGTTATTTTTTTTAAATAGGGACAACTTCTGATAGCCATTATTTTTTGCATTGTCTTGTGCTATTCATTAATACACTTC
This sequence comes from Vicugna pacos, assembly GCF_048564905.1. Classification (NCBI taxonomy): domain Eukaryota; kingdom Metazoa; phylum Chordata; class Mammalia; order Artiodactyla; family Camelidae; genus Vicugna; species Vicugna pacos. The sequence continues at coordinate 86,395,522 of NC_133023.1, forward strand.
TCCCTTAAGAATATCTAAATGGCTATAATGTTTTGCCCTGAAATGTGACTTTAAATTGATTCTCAAAGTGTTCTATAAACCATATTTAAATCTGAAAGAATAAAACCTCAGTACGGACTCCAAGGCTGATCTCATTTTATAATTTGGCACCTAGACATTTGGATGTCCCACCCTCTGAGAAACAAGTCATTTACTTTCATTGTTGGTAGCCAGCTCTTCATTTACAGCTCTAAGAAAATACATGTCAGGTTTTATAGCTTCGTAAATAAATCGAAAGGCATCTTTGACAAAAAAAAGAGAATGTGAAAGGCATTGCACACTAATGGATACATCAAGTGTTTATTGAGCACCAAATTTTATGTATTGAGCAGCTACTGTGCTAGATAGATGTTCCTACTCTCGGAAAGAGTAAGCATACTAAATTTGGCCAGGAAGCAGGAGATTATGATCTATAATTCAAATCTGGTCTGGCAAGCGTGTTCTCTGGTGGTGTAGAGAAATAGCTCCGGGCTGTGGATGAGAGGACAAAGGTGTGGCTCCTAACCCTGTCACTGGACATTGTGTTAAACTGGGGACATTAATCTTTTGGTCTTCAGTTTCTCCTTTGAAAAACGAGGTGGGGTTAGTCTGGAGGCTCTTCTGTGTATCTTCCACACAATTCTAGGAACAGTAAGGAAGGCACCAACGTGGAATGTGGTCTTCAAGAGAGACCTTATGGAGAACATGAGGCTTCACAAAGTCCCACACAGAATTCAGGTGCCTGGGAGGCAAGCAGTGTTTGGGGATAACTGAACTGGTTTCTACTGCTAGATATGTGATTGTTTTTAGTTTATAGTGTGCCATAAATAACTATATAACTAAGGTAATGTATATATTTACCTACCTTTTTTGAGTTTTGAAAGGTATTATTTTCCAGTGATTAGAAGATAACATATTAAAAATATTATTTCTACTGTTATTTTTGAGTATTTAGCAGCACTAGGTTTTTTTTTTTAATTTATCAACTCAGGTTAAGAGCGAAATAGAATAACCCATCAATTATAATAACACAAAAAAATGTCATGAATCTGGACATTATCTTTGATTTTGATCCGTGGCAAATATGTTTTAACAACTGGCTTTCCAGGGGAAAAAAATAGCCCTGATCTATAGCATTTGCTGATTTTCCTGGTGAAAATGCTCTCACCATGGCTGATTTCAAGCTCCCAATGTGAGGTCACTAACTGAAGTTGGGAAGACATATACAATCAGCTCTTGTGAGCCGGTGCTGGCAGGTTCTAGCACACTACCATAATGTATAATGTGTACATAAAGAATATATTTACCTTTCTTGCTGAACCATTTGAGTGTAAGTTGCAGTCGTAATGCCCCTTTACCATTAAATACTCCAGTGTGTATCTCTTTGAAAGACATCGGCTTAAGTAACTACAATGTAATTATTAAAATCAGGAAATTAACATTGATAGAAACTTGTTATATACTCTACTAGACCTTATTCAAATTTTGCCACTTGTCCCAATAATACCCTTTAAAAAGAAAAAAAAAGGTTTCGTCTAGAATCTGATTCAGCATTTTCTATATTTGGAGGATAAAATGTATTTTCTCAGAAGTTTCTATCTCTATCCCTCTTCCACTTCACAAATCTCCTTTCATCCTTTCTTCACACTTCTTAATCTTTCCACAAGCATTAATATCCGGTATTTAACATTAGAAATGTTATCAGCATTACGACAGTAAGCTTGCTACCAATGACAGACATCAAATGCTGACAGTGGTTCTAGTATTTGGATTTTACTTAATATTGGTAGTTACTAGTAAGAAACATTGCATTTAAATTCAAGGAGTAGTCTGTTGTTATCAATATTAGTGTCCCTATTAGTTGTTAATATGACCTTGGCTTTATAAGCTTGTTTGCATGCCAATAAAAGAGAGTCTCATTGGACGTTCTGGGCAATGCTAATTTTAACCAAATCATCTTCAGCAATATAGAAAAACAGCCTAAAAATGTTTATTTTGGGTGTGTGTGTGTGTGTGTGTGTGTATTGTGTATCTGTTATTCTGCTAACAATAATGCTTCTGCTTCCAAAAACTATTCCTGTTTCTATAAAAGGTAACACCCTGCAACAGTTTCACAACAGCAACAAACAAAATGAAGAATAATGTAGCCATTAAATGTGTATAGGTTTAAAAAGATGTCTCCTGAACATACTGAAAAATCCTGCATCACAATAGGACCTTTAAAGTAATCCATAAGTTTGAGTTGATAGGTCTGCCTATGCCTTGATAAGTCTTTTTCGTTGTTATTAAATGTTGGCTCAAAAAATAATGCAAATGTCATCTGTCTATGTAAACAAATCCTGTGACATGTTTAACTACTTAATACAAATAACTAGGACCAGTGCCAGCATTAAGTGATGAAAGAATTAGCTGCTGATAGGAATGAGTTATTTTGGCTAGTATTTCTCAAATGATTTAAGCAGAAGGTAGTTTTCTCCTTGAAATTTCCAAATTTTCATATCAAGTTTCAACTTTGCCTCCATGGAGATCTGGCCATTCAGTGAAGGCTCTGTCTCTACATGCAAAAAGCAAAAAAAGAAAAAAAAAGGAAAATAAAATGGATTATTAAATAAAGACAACAAAGATGTTCACTGTAATTATCATCTTATTTCAAGCTAAAAAGCACATATACCCTGTCTAAACCCTGACTACATTTTTACTGCTTAGTCCAAGCCCCATCATCTCTCAGACTGTCTAACCCTTTCCAATCCATCTTCCAGAGACATCTCTCTAAAATGTGAAAATAAGCCTGTGGCTCCCATAGCTCCCCATTGCCTATGGGATAGCAAGCTCCTCTTGGATCGGGCTCCTGCCTATACGTCCAGCACAAAGTTCTCCAGCTCTCCTTTTAATAGAGCTCTATGCATTCTGCTTCCCAGGTGTAAATCAAATGAACTACTTGTAGTTCCAGGAGGAGGGGGGCTCTCTCTTTTGACTTTCCATGCCTTTGTTCACCCTCCTCCCTGGGCAAAGCTCTTTATCTGTTGTTTGCCTGATGAATACTAATCTTAACTTGCTTATAAACCCTCTTCTGACTCCTGCCCACATTCACCTTTGGACACACATTCTACTTTGTCAATCTTCTATAATAGCAACTATAACACTTGATTGGATTTATTTGATCCTATCTTTTCTTAATAGGTTGCAAGCTCTTTGAGGTCAAGGACCATGAATTATTCATGTTTGTATCATCAGCTCCTAGCCTATTTTGTGTCTGGCACACAGGAGGCACTCAGTAAATATTGTTGAATGAAGAACAATTGTAACTAGAATTATCTAGATAGCCACTGCCCAGTACGTAGCCACTAGCCACATGTGGCCATTTACATTTAAATTTTAATTAATTAAAATTAAAAATTCAGCTCCTTGGTTGTACTAGCCACATTTCAAGTGATCAGTGGCTACTTGTGGCTACCATACTGGACAGCATAGATTACGAATATCACAAAAAATTCTAATACATAGTGTTGATCTAGATAATTCTTTATTCTCCCATTTGAAGTTACTAAACATTGATTTTCTACTATATGCTAACATTTGTGCTAGGCATGATGGTTACAGCAAATGTGAACAAAACATGACTACTACTATTATTATCTGCAAGGCATTCAAAATCCGGTAGGGAGAAGCCTCGCAGAATGAGAGAGATTATTTCCAACTTAGGACATTGGGGAAGGCTTTATGTAGATATTCTCATTTAGAATGGGCATTTAAGGATGAAGAGAATTTGAATTGGGCAAATCCAGGGAAAGGAGAGAAAATAGAGTGAGCGAAGGTGTAGAGGTGGGAAAGTACTAGGAAAATGGGAAGTAATTTCGTTTTCTTAGAAAGTATGGTGTATGAGTAGGGAATAGTTGTTTAGTTTATTCATCGATTCCTCCAATCATCCAACACATATTTTTTGAACACTTATTTCAGGCTCCGTACATAAGTGCTATACAGACATTGCCCCAGCAAAGTCCAGTTATGAGTGATGAGATTTGGATAAGAGTGTGGAAAGCGCTAAAAACTACCCTAAAGAGTTTGTACTTTGTTCCTTGGGCCCTCACACTCAAAGGGTGGACTTTAGACCCAGCGTCGGCTGGGCATGAGCTGAGAGTTTGTCAGAAATGCAGACTCTGAGGTTCCACCCTAGTTAGCCTCAGACTTACAGAATCAGAATTTGCATTTTAGCAAGATTCCCAGGCTATTCTTCAGGACATTCATATCTGAGGAGCATTATTGTAGGCCAACTGAGCCAGTAAGAGAGTAGGTAAGTGAATAAGTTAGAATAAGTGAGGGAATAAGAAGGAAGTAAGGAAGTAAGCATAAAATTAGGAAGTAAGCTCATAGCGAAAAAAAATGTGACAATGAAGATACGTATGTTCATACATAACTGAAAAATTGTGCACTGGAATTTGACACAACATTGTAACATGACTATAACTCAATAAAAAATGTTTAAAAAAAGTAGGAAGTAAGGTAGTATTCTAATGAGGATTGGGTTGGATGCAAAGAAATGGGACATAGGACTATCACTGCAGCTCAGATGAGAAGTAGGAAGGAGCGGATGTGAGACACTGAATCTTTTGTATATACATATAACTTCAGTTTCATTAACTCATACTGGAAATATTATATGTTAGTCACAGTAAAAAAAATCAGCAAATTCAATAATATGGTATTTGAGATGTCTTAGAAGGTGCTAGCTATTTGTTTTAGATAAGGCCTATTGGTATGTCTAGTCCTGTTGACGCCACAGTCCATAGTCTACTCCTGGGTATCAAAGTGTCAGCCCCTTAATCATATAAGTTCATAGAGGAGTGATAATAAGGATTTCAGAAATTAAGTAATTGTATCCCAGTTCACAAAAAATTGATTTGTACATGAGAAATTCAACCTATTAATTTATAATTTACTAACCAGAGTTTTTTTAATACCAGCATTAAATTTTTTATTACTTTTTATTTTGAAATAGTTAGAACTCACAAGAAGTTGCAAAAATAATAGAGAATTCCATGTACCCTTCACATAGCTTTTCCTAAAGAGAATAGCTTACAATACCATACTATGTTGTCAAACCCAGGAAATCGACATTGATACAGTAGTATTAACTAAAGTACAGACTTTATTCAGATTTCACCAGTTTTTTTCACACAGTTCTGTGTGTATGTGTGTAGTTCTATAAAATGTTTTCACATGTGTAGATTTAAGTTAACATCACAATCAGGATACACAACTGTTCTATCACTACAAAGAAACTCTCTCCCATTACTCCTTAATAGTTACACCATTTCACCAACCCTAACACTGAGCAACCACTGACCTGTTCTCCATCTCTACAATTTTATCATTTTGAGCATTTATATAGTGGAATAATACAGTGTGTGCCTCTTTTGAGATTGGCTTTTTCCACTAAACATAATGCCCTTGGGGCCCATCCAAGATGTTGCATGTATCAATAGCTCCCTTTTAATTGCTGAGTAGTATTCCTTTGTATAAATGTAACATAGTCTTTTTAACTATTTACCAATTTATGGACATTTAGGTTGTTTCCTGTTTTGGGTGACTACAAGTATAAATTCGCTATGAACATTTATGTACAGGTTTTTGTGTAAACATAACTTTTCATTTCTCTGGGATAAATCATCAGGAGTAAGATTGCTGGGTCACAGGGTAAACGTATGTTTACATAAGAAAGTGCCAAACTGTTTTCCAGAGTAACCAGTATAAGATCTTAAAAATTGCCTTAGTAATACATGCTAACTGTAAAAAATTAACATGAGGAAGCAATATATAAAGTGAAAAGTAAAATTACAGGCCCTAAAATCCTACATCATCTCTACAGGTAACTATTGTGAGGTCTCTTGTATACTTTTCAAGACTGTTTTTATGCTTATACAAGCACATTTATGTTTGTTAATATATATATTCACAAATGGGGTCATACTATTTGTAATTTGATTTTATTTCACTTAACCTATCCTAGACATATTTTTGCATCAGTAGGTAAATATATACTTAATTGCTTTAATGATGGGCATAGAATACCATTGTAGGGATGTATCACAATTTCTTTAACCAGTCCCCTAATGATGCCATTTCTATTGTTGTCAGTTTCTCTTTATTACAAAGCTGTAATAAAATTTTTTCTAAGTATATCCTTGTATAATTTGTATGAGCACATCTGTATGACAGATTCCTAGAAATGGAAATGCTACGTCAATTTTACATTTTACGTTGTGAGATAACTTTTTTTTTTAACAATTTACACTCTCATCAATGGTATGAGAATTTGTAGTTCTTCACCAACAGAGTACTGTCCAAATTTAAAATATCTGCCAATCTGATAGAAGTGGTATTTAATTTGCATATCTTAGTGGTGAATGAAGTTGAGCACTGTTTTACATATTTTATATATTTATTAGCCATTTGCATTTCTTGTCCAATAAGTTGACTGTTTTTATCTTTTGTCCATTCTTCTATTGCAGTACTTTCATGTTATTGATTTGTGAGAATTCTTTACATATTGCAGAAATTAGCCTTTTTCATTCATGTAGCAAATATTTCCTCACAGCTTATAGTTTATCTTTTGACTTTGTTTATGGTATTTTGATATACATCATTTAAAATTTCTGTGGACTCTTCAGGCTTCTGGATCATAGGTCATATTTAGAATGGTGATAGAAAATATAAAAAAAAAATGTTTGCTATCTAGAGTAGGAGACTATGTGGAAGACCTAATTATAATCAGAAGCTTGCTCCATTTGTATGGACTCAGAGAAAAGGGAATTGTGGGAAGCTTTATCCAAGCTGTGGTAAGGCTGGAGGATTATCTCCGCTACACTGTATAGTATGCATTTCTAGTGACCAAAATATTTCTGCATCAAATAGTGTCTTGCCCTTTACACAGTATCACATGTTCTAAATATTCAACTTTACTTTTTCAGTATTTCTTATCAGGCAGCAAAAGATTCTGCTATTGCAATGTTATCTTGTGAAGGACATCTACAAATAATTAAGATTAAAGCTTATTTTACATCAGTTACATATTTTATTTGACGGATTTTCTCATTTTGTCTTCAAATTCTAAGGGTGCATTCTTGGTTTTTCAGTATCCTAGAAATAAATTCCACTTCTCAGGATGGGACTGTGATCTGCATATATTGAAGGTTTAATAAATATTTTCTGAATGAACTCTAGAAAAAAGCTACTGTGAAACATTCTTAAATATTGGTATAAATTTGCTATAAAATTTATTTCTGATGTTACACCAGTTTGTTATTAACCTTCTTCAGTGTTATCTTTTACAAAATGAAAGTAAGTTTACTAAACAGAGGAACTTTTCAATTTTGTTCAAAGTATAAAATTGTTTAAAGAAGTATCAGTTGCTAGAAAATCAGCTGAGAATATAAATTTATAAAATAGATGAAAAACTGTTAGCACCATGTACTATAAATGTAATGTTTGGAGCAGAAAATCAGTAGTTTTCATCTAGTATTAAAACAGGAAATCATTTAATATCAATTGATATTAAATTGGCACAACTGAACTAAATTAATGTAAAATGATTTGATACAGAGCCCAATTTTTCTATTACTTTAAGTGGAATTTTGCATTAACTTATATAACTGTAAATTTTCCACTATTCCGTTTAATGCTCTAGCTGCATCATTCTGTAACTTCAATCTATTAAAAACTATAATATTCTACCAAAGATGGTCTATTAAAGAAATGGAAATTTATTTTGAATAGTATTCCACTCCCCAAAGCTTCAGAGGTTAAGTAAAAATGTCTCAGATTTTACTTCTTGTTATTGATATTTAGATGTTTCTGTTTAACTTTTATTGTTCAGGTGATTAAATATACCATAACTCTTTTTTAAAGTTGCAGGGAAAAAAAAAACCCCAGTAAGCACAGAGGATAGGAGAGAAACTAGACACAGGCGTGTAAGGAATATAATTTAAGGACTGAAAAAAATCATTATATTGCATTATGAATGCTTTAGAAGTGATACCGGGTGAATTCTCGATTTACACTGGGCTTCTTGCATTATTTCTCGTTTGGAAAATTTGTCTTGTTATTAAATACATTTATTCCTTTTCTTCTAACTGAAACCTAGTATTAAAGGAATAGCTTAACCAAAATTTAAAAAACAAAGAAACAGAAACGAAGAGCTCTTATTAAATAGACACTATTGTATAAATCAGGGAACTTCTGTAACAGCAATGGAAACACTGTCATAGGTCACGTCTTCCTGTCCTAGGAAAAGCGGCGCTTCGGAGGGGACAGGCCCTCCCCTAGTTGATCTCCCCCGCGTAGAGAGCTCTCGGCGGTCAAAGGTCCGGGATGCTGGATTCGAAACAAACAAGCCAACCAAAAAAAGGGTGATAAAGACTTGACTTAACCCGGGTCGAAGAAGCCTAAGGGTTTCTTTTGTATTTTAAACATCTTGGGGGAGGGGTGAGGAGGCAGGATAAAAAGGAACCAAAATGCTTAACAAAGTCGCGAAGCCGCCTCCGCCCACGCTTCCAGGAAGACGGTGGAAAAGCGGGGGAGGCAGGGAAAACCCGGTAGGGGCTCCTCGACTCCTTCGGCCCGAATTTCGATTTCCCTACAGTGCGCTCCGTCCCGTTTCCTCCACTCCGCCCGAAGAGTGGAGAATAAACTGGTCGAACGCCCAGCCTAGCCTAGTAGCCCAGTCCCCTAAGTCTCCTAGACCCTGGAAAGAGAGACCACATTTTCTACGAGACGGGACTAGTGTTGTATAGGGAAAAAAAATTTTTTTTTCCCTCCAGCGCCAGGTCTTCCCGGTAGAGAATCAGTTCGCTTTTCCTCTACACCCGAAGCAAAAAGGAAGCAAAACAAAACAAAAACTCAAAAAACCACCCCGCTGCATCACTTAGGATCAGGTGCTGGAGTTACGCGAGTTTTCTTTCGGTGGGAAGGAGTAAGGGGCGCGGTGATGCGAGGGTCCGGGATCTAGGGCCGAAGGCCCCCCTCGCTGGGGCGTGTCACAGGAGGGGACACCGAAGGGTGATGCTCGACTGGGCTGCCACCTCGGGCGGCGCGGGGGGCGGAGGGACCCGGGGCACGAGTCCTCAGCTAGCCCAGTTTCCGATTTCCCACGGCGCTAGGCTCCGCCGGACATTCCTATCACCCTCCCCTCGACCCCCCCAATAAAAAAAAAGAGGAAACGCGGCCCAACCGGCTGCGCTGCGGAAGCGCTGCTAAACGAATGAGTAAGTCAGGCGCGGGCACGGCACCTTGTTTACCCCACTCGGCGGCGCGCCCCTGCGGGCGCCTAGCTGGGAGGCGGCGTCGGAGACGCTGAACCCGGGAGGCAGTCGGCCACGATTGGCTGGCGACTGGGAGGAGGACGCTGGGTGGGAGGGCTGGGGGCCAGGCGGGGTAGTGGCAACTCTCTGCCGCTAGATGCCGCTCCCTCCCAACGGGAGCCGGGCGCGGGTTCGCGGCCGACAGATGGCGCCTGCGCGTTCCATTCGCCTCCAAGTCGCCGAAGAGCGAACACCCCAAACAATCCCGAAGCGCCACCAAAAAAAAAAAAAAAAAAAAAAAAAAAAAAAAAAAAAAAAGAAAGAAAAAAAAAAAAGAAAAAAAAAAACCCGCCGGATCCGACCGCCACTTTCAAAACCCCCCACCGCTCTAGAACCGCGGGAGCTTCCGTCCCTGAGTAGAATTCGAGGGTGTAAAGAAGAGGAAGGGAAAAATATCTTGTACCAGCCCAGGGGTGAAGAAGCCCCCGGCCTAAGAAAGAAGGAAGGAGGAGTGGGGGAGGCGAACAGTCTCGTTGCTGCCTCTGTGTACGCTGAGGGGGGAGGTAAGTTATAAAATGGCGGAGGCGAAGCTTCTAGAAGTTTGGAGGGGCACCCGGAGGGCGCGGGGCCCACCGTGAGGCGCGTGTGGTTGAAATAGGGCGAGAGAGAGGACTTGGGAGGGGAAGAGACTGGGCACTCTTGCCGTTTAATTTCCCCTCTTCTTCCTTTGCCCCCAGCGGGGCCGGCTGTGGAGCTGGCGGCCAAGTGAAGGCGGGGAGAAGCCGCCCCGTCCCCGCGTAACCCCCAGCCCTTCTTTCTCGCCTCTTCCCCCAAGTAGCTTTCTCAACACTACCAAGGAACTTCCAGCCCCCCTTCCTCCCTACCTCCTACTCCTAGAGTGGCTTTCTACCGCAGGACTCTTGCTTTCGACTACCCTTGCTGAAGGTTTTCCTTCCCTCGTCCCACTCTCCCTCGGGGCCTCCACGGAGACCCCCCCCATGGGTGGCCCAAAATGGAGAACGCGGAGCAGCGCAAGATGGAGGCTCTGCTTTCTCGGTGTAGCGTTAGATTTAGGTGCCTTTTCTCCGGCAGGCTCTTAAGCCTGGGAGAGCCCTAACTGGAGGTGGGGTGGGGTGCGAGCCGTAGTGGGGGAGGAAGGCCGGGCAGCCGTGCTTGGGGTGGGGGGGAGCGCGGTATCGCGGCGAGGGGAAGGAAGAGAGCAAAATGGTGGTGCTGGGAACCTAGGGGGGAGGGGAGGCGAGGAGGCTCGCTTGTGTATATTTGGGCCTCGGACCGAGGGAGGCGAGGGAAAATCTACTCTGATCACACCCCTCCCTCGTGCCCCCTCCCTTCTGCCTTCCCCTCCTTCCTTTCCTCCCTCCCTCCTCTCCCTCCCTCTCTTCCTCCCTTCCTAGAGAGGGAACAACATTCATGTGACGGGCCCCTCTGCTTCTCCCCCGCCCCATCATCTCCAGCGCGTGGTGGGGGAACTGCCGGGGAAAGCGATTGGCATCGATCTCTCCATCCCTTCCGAGGCCCGACTTCGGTCAGTTTTCTTCGGGCAACAATTCTCTAAATAGGCTGGGGTCTGGCGGTGTTGGCCCCCGCGTGCAGACCTTGCCCCGAAGGGGGCCCTGCCTGCCTGGCATGGGAGGAGGGGGGAAGGGCGGGAGTGGAAGGCTGTTTGTTGGGGGGTTTTGGCGCCACTTTTGTTTTAGTTTTAGTGCTGCTTTTCGTTCCCACCCCCACCCGCACTGTCTTTCTCAAGGCACGAACTGAGCCGATCCTTGCCCCAGGTAGGCAGCTTCTGCTTTTTCCCTCCACACTTTTATTCTTGCTTGGGGTTGACTTTCTTTTTTTCTCCTCTCACGTACCCGGTGATCTGCGGACGGCCACTTTAGGACGGAAAGGGTCGGATGGGCCATGGGAGAGAGAAGGTGTGGGAAACAGCATCAAGTAGTTCCGCAAAACTTTGAGCCCCGTTCCCATTTTCTTCTGGCCTACATTCGTAAACGTATTGTTGATTTCTGCTCCCCTTTTTTTCCCCCGTCGCGAGAATGTCTTGTTTTGCCTTTAGTTTTTTATAAACCGCTGTACTTTCGACATTTAGTTTCCGCTCCCCCGTGGTGTATATGTCATTTTATTTTTAATCCTGAACTGTAATGGGTTTTATCGTGTGATTTTTTTTCGTGCTGCAGTGTTCAGCTTTAATTTTTAATATTGCATTAGTAGTTTCATCTCGTTTGTGAGACTTTCTCCTCCGTGGCCTAGAAATGTTTTATATGTTGTTGCCTACCGCTCCCTCTTCCCTCTCCCTCCTCCGTTCTCTTGGATGTAGTTTTTCAATTGAGGGTCATGGTATTTGATTAAATGGTTATTTACAGTTTACGTGATATATCTATTGGAAACTTTTGATCTCTAGGATTAGATTTAAGTACACGAAAAGCTTCTGTTGGTTTGAAATGGCTCCTTAAAATGCGCGGGCCGTCCCCCCCGCCCCTCCCGTAAAGCCCCATCTTCCCCTCACACTGGAGTGTAAATTCCATACCCCTTTTCTCCCACGGACCGCCGTATTTCACAGCAGCCACACCCTGTATTTGTCTCTGTGGATTGGACTCATTATCAGCTTAATTTAGTGACTCTTAAACCACCATGATGGGACTTGCTTAAGCACGAAGCTTCTTTTCCTGTTTAGTCCTAGTGGTTAGTGTCGAAAGAGGAATAATCGAGGTTTCTTGATGAAACCTGGTGCGGTCCAACCTCTGCCTTTTTTCTGTTGTCTTTTTTTCCTACTCCGGGCTGTTGGCGGTGTCAGCACCGCTGCTGGGGGCGGGGGTGGAGGGGAGAAAGAGTCGGGTTACCGAAGTGCGTCATTCCTGGCTCTAGCATGGCCTGCTCGGGAGCTGCTGGTGTTTGTTACTGTCCTCGCAGCACTTTCCTGCCAACCTTCTCTCTCTGCGTATTGGTTAGGAGCAAAAGCAGGAGGCGGTCTCCTAATTCTATCTGTACCCTAGCGCGTTGCGTTTAAGGGTATATGTGAACTTATTTAAAAAAAAAAAAGGCCCTTGGAAAGTGGATACATTTCTGTTTAATGACATACAATTTAGGTAGTTTAGACTTGGTTTCATATATTTCCCAATGAACGGTGGGGTTAATTTTGAACATTTTAAACCACTTACGTTAGAATGTCTGGCTTTCTTTCTACATTGATATCAATCTATAATTAGGAATCAGAAGGACCAGTTAAAGCATAAGGGTTCAGCGGTTTTTCAAGTGGTTGAATTGTAATTTTATGACACATTTTGTTACATAGTTTTTTTTTCGTTTTGAACCTAGGTACTAAGTGAATGTAAGCTAATTGCAGATGTTTAAGTTCATTTTTATCACATATTCCTATTTACCCTTTTAGATGTAATTTTAAATATGTCCTTTGAAGCTTATGGACTTCATTAGAATTCTTAAAGATGGCTATTTCCTTTAAAAAAAACTGAATTCTTTAAAAAAATTACTAACAAGTTTTATACGGTGGCTGTACAGTTACATTGTTAGCTTCTTGGCTTCTTGCTAGTCTTTGATACTTTTGTTATCTTTGGATTTTTCTCAGTGTACTTACTGAGCACAGTGTCTTCCTCTTAATTCTTTTCTGAAGATAATAATTGGGAGGGAGAGGTGGAAGGTAGAGATGAAACAAAAGTGGCCGTGAGTTGATGATTGTAGCTGGGTGATGAGTACAGGAGAGCTCATTGTACTACTATTCTCTACTTTTGTGTGTAGTTGAATGTTTCCATAATTAAACAAAAAATTTTGAAGAAAAAATTTCTAATTGTCTTGCAATTTTGAAGTAATTATTTTAGTTTATTTACATATTTGCATGGAAGACTTGGCCTTGTGTATAGGTAATTACACAATGATATACAGACTCAAAAATATTTAAATTAAACAGTATAGAATGAGCAAAATAAATGCTTTTATAAATTGGTTGTACTTTAAATATTTGTAACTTAGTCTCAGTGTGCTCTACTTTTAGTTTCTTTTTTAATCCTTTGAAAATAGAAAATTCCATTTGCAAATTTTGTAAATTCTGCTTGGTGTTTATTTCATTAAGTTGGAGTTCCAGTGAGTCAGTATGAAAGGGATTTACTATTAATAGGAGGGGCTTTGGCAGTTGGAATAAGTGACTGTGGAAGGGATTCCGGTGCCCTAGGGAGCATTCCTGGTAAGAAGATCGAGGTAGGAGTTGAATTCAACTCCAGTATTTGGTGTTTAATGAATGGGTAGAGAACAGGATTGGAAAAGAAAATGTACTTATTAGCTATTCTTTCTCACTGTGAAATAACTATAGCATTCTAAGCTATCAGAGACTGGCAGTGAGGGTGGGGTAGGTTCTTTTTTTTTTCCAAACTGATATGAAAATGAATGTTTACATATAAAATGAGTTAACTCTCCCCCCACCTTTAACCATCTGGTGCTATAAATAGTTAAAAGTTGATGTGTAAAATATTTTAATATTTTATGTTAAGAACTTCTGACCCATCAACACTAAAGTAAAAATGCATTGCGGTTAAAACTGTCAGTATCCTTAATAAGTGTATTAGTAAATTGCTCCTACAAAGAATTTGTAAATTATTTGAAGGTAAATGCCTTATTATCTGCCACTTTTTGTTGTTCCTTGTCAGGTTTTTTCACCCTGTGAGATGTACTTTTGAATATATGTCAAAGTTCTAAAGGGAACCCAAAATAATGGATATTTAATTTTTATGTTTGGTGAAGTGTGTTCCCTAAAAGCAAAATTCCACCCTAGGCTGGGAACAGACATTTCATAATTAATATTAGTCTGTTTATGTATTTTATGTTCGACCTTTTAGCTTTAAAAGGATGTTAAATAGAAAACATATATTTTGAATTTTTATTCAGATGCAAATAATCTTGAATAGTTGATGAGGATTGACTTCAGATTTATTTTATTGTGGTCAGGTAAGAACTAAACTACTAAACCAACAAATTATGAGTGGCAGTTTTGAAGTTTGTTTAGTTAGGATTTTTTATTTAAGCCCAAGTACTCAAGATTTTAATGAAATTAAACTACATTATTTTTTCATTGTTTTCTTTTTCAACCTTAATGATGTCGGTGGGCGCCTGAGAACCTGCGAATTTAAATGGGTGGGGGACAGCCTCATGCTCAGATTATCCTTTTGGAATACAGGGTTAGATGTGAAAATACGCCTTGGATAGTTTAGTAATGCTTAATATTCTGCATGTTTAGCTGATGCCACCCACAGTCATGTGTGGGAAGGGAGTAAACAGTGAATAGCATATTCTTTTTGCATAATAGGTAGAAGACTAAGTTTTTGATGTTGCAAGTTAACTTTTTGAGCTTAAAATTTACAGTAGATGAACACAATGATCTATTACATTTCAGTGGGAAAAGGTTCATATCTCTTTAATGTGACTTTTTCGTGTCTCACATGTTAAAAAAAGCTGGCCTTGTTTTAGCACTTTGAAATTGCTATTAGACTATTTGAAGACTTGAAAACAACAGATTACTGTGCAGTGGAGCATCATGGTATACTTATTTTGGGAGTTGGGGAGCATAGCAAAGGCATTGGGATAGTGCCAGTTAGCTTTGGGTGTCAGTCTATATTGAAACGTTAACTATTGAAGAGTGAAGAAGAAACTTTAAAGATACAAATCATTTTAAAAGTTCTTAATGTTTTCCTTTTGTAATTTCTACATTTGATACATATTTAGGACTTTTAATTTGTGATTCAGTACTGTCCCTGTGTAATAATTCTGTATATTTCCGGCTATCTCGAGTGCTGGTTATTGCATGTTCTATTTGGCAACGATATGTGAGAAAACGAATTGTCAGCTTGATTTTTTTTTCAGTCGCCTGAGTCGCCTGCTTTGCATTTAATTTAACCAAATTTTATATTTCTTCAGTGTAAATGGTGTTGCATGGTGTAGTCTTGATTTTTGTGTATGTGCATTTAAAAAAAAACTATCTCTTTAGCAGCCGTAGTAATCTTCTACCTGAACTGTATTTTTAATATATGCTTGCTGTACTTCTGTTTTTGGTACTAACTAGAAGAAAACAAGTCTTTACATATGATTAGTCTAGTCAATAGATTATCAAAATTGTTTTAAACCCCACCCCTTCCCCCAAGGTAGGGTGAATAGTATGATGGTCTCTTTTTTTTAATTATTATTTTAATTGAAAAATACATGACTAGGCTTGATGAGACATACTAGGGAGATTTCTAGAAACTGGATAATCTAATGTACAACTCAAAGGTAAAATTTCTTTATAAAAAATATGTTGTCTAAATGCTGTTGAACCTTGTTAGAGGGGGGAAAAAGTAAGTCCTGTTTACACTTTTGCTTGGATAACACTGTAATGGGATTTGACCTATAACTTGTTGAATCCTGAGATAGTCTAAGAAACTCTTAATTTAGTTGCCATTTGAATGCCTTTTTAATGCCAATGACTGTACTAAATGTTTTAAAATGTATTGTTTAATCTTCTCAGCAACATTACAAGATAGGTGGTTGTCATTTTACAGATGGGAAAACTGAGGTTCTCTAAGAATAAATGACTTGTCATGTGATAATCATTGACAGCCTGAATTCATACCCAAATTAGTTTGACCTCAAAACCTTTGTACTCTTGTTAAGCTCAGTAGTTTCTCTTAACTTACTTAGATCTTTGGAATATCTAGCACCAGAAAGCATGTATCGTTTCAGTGTTGGAAAATGAAGATTTTTTTCTTGTATAGTGCGGGGTAAATGCAGATTTTTTACACAGGGTTGGATGGCTTGCTGCCTGATGAAAGGTCTAAATTGTGTTTTATACTAATAACTGAAATAGTTGAAATAGATCTGAGCTTTGGTTTTGCTTGAGTATGCGAACTATACAGAAGTTTGTGGGATTATATGTTGAATTGTATTCTTGATTTTTTTGGGGGGGTTGTACTATGATATATGGTAGAATGGTTTCACTAATTTTTTTGTCATTTAAGTTCTATATAGAGTGGAGGCTAAATGTGTCTGAGAATAGTTCTCCAATCATTCAGCATATTTATTGAATGATTTGAAATAAAATTTTAGGTGACTCTTATAGTTCAGTGCTCTGATTGGTTCTGTAGGGGGGATTTTTGTTATTTAATGGTACCTTAAAAATATTTTATTTCCTTCTAAGTGTTAATACTGCCTCTGTTTCTACTTTCTATTCTAGTTCATCTTTTCACTTTATTAAATTTTCTTGTTCTTATTTTTTATCAGATAATAGTTAATATTACTGCCCTGGATTATTTGGTTCATTAGTGATTAGAATCTTGGTTTTCTTTGCTTTTCCTCTTTCTCCTTCCTGCTCTTCATAAACTGTAACTAGAACTTTTCTTATCCAAAGGAATGCTAGGTATTGTATATCTGGCCTAAGATAAATTAGTGGAGATGAGGTAAAACTGAAAATATTAGTGCTTTTCACAGCCGTGAGTCAAATTTATATGTTTTATGTTAATCATTTCCTTAAACTTCATTCTGTAGGTAATATTTTTCTAGGTGACACATTCTTTTACACAGATTCTTTGTTCAATATTGAATCTTTTCATCCATATTTTTTCCCTTTGTAGTCCAAGAGTACTGAGACCCTGGTGTTCTACGACAGAATTATGCCCCAAGGCATCGATTGTATGTAATGAATTAGTTTCTGTCCTGTGCACCTAGAAAGATACCGGTTATGTACTATTCTTGGGAGAATTCAGGAAATTGTCAGTCGAATCATTTTCTGAGTTTTATGGTTATTAACATGAGGAACCCTGGTTGAGAAAGGCTGCTAGAATGTTAGGTACTTGGTTTGGCACTAAATAATGTTGTAGTTTTCTGTCAGTAACCCTAATTTAGCCTCTACTAAAAACTTACGTTTGATAAAACGTGAATGCAGTTGATAATATTGCCATCTCTGTGGGATAAATTGGTTAGTTTTGATTTCAAGCAGTTAGTGCTACTTAGTTGTTTTAAAGAATTGAATATTGAATGTGGGAAGTTGAATAATTTTTTTGTAAAAAAGAATATCGTGGGAACTCTGTTCATTCTTACTCAAAACCTTTCATAAGAAGCTTTTGACAGTGACTAACATGAACAATAGCTAACACTAACTGTGCTCTTACTATGTGCCAGCCACTGCTATAAATGCTTTATGTGTATTCGCTCACCTGATAACCTTCTAAGGGTGGCCATATGATTTATTGTTCAAACTAGTATACTCTTGAGAGTGAAAGGAGGCACTAACCAGATGGCATGCTGGGATAATAGTATAAACTAGGACTTTCCCAGAGAAACTAGGATGTATGATGACCCTAATTAATACCACCCCCACCCTTCCAGAAGAGAAAACCAAAACATGGGGAGGCCAAGTAACTTGCCCAATTAATAAGTGGCAGGAAGGGATTTGGAACCTCTATAGAGATTTCTTTGGGCATGAAAGTGATTTAAATTACTTTAAATTGCTGCATTCTTGGAGTTTATTTTTGCTCTTTTGGAGGAGTTTTTATTGGTATGGGGTTGATAGTGAAAGGCAAGATACAGTATTTTTTTTAAAACCCAGTAGAGTTTCCAGTTGGCTTTTTTCAAGTGACTTGAGTGATTATATATATGTCTTAATGTTGAAAAGCAACTTCTCTGAGGTTCTCTTAAATGAAAACAGAGAAAACTCCAAGATAACTACTTTTAGTGTTTACATCTGTGTTTGTTTTCCTTACATTATTCAGGCTCCTTTTATGGTTTTTTTTAAGAAGGAAATGTGAATTGTATGATGTTTCATGGGGGCTCTTACATGAAAAATTTCTTCTAAGAAAGCTGAAAGAGAAACAGTTGTGACTAAGGAGAAGTGGTACTAGAAAAAGAAAGAAAAAGATCGAGTTAGAGACTTATGCAAAGTTAAACTGATTCTGTAACAAAATTTGAAAGTTAAGTCTTAACAGAGATTGATGTGTCATTTCATAAAATTCATAGTTGTCTTTTATTTTTGGTGAGTTTTGTAGTTTCTTTGTGTTGCTGGCCTATTCATGTTTGTGGTACTCCCCCACCCTCCAAAAATGATTGCTGTAGGTGAATTCAAACATTTGGAGAAATGATTTCAGCATAATCGCAGATTTACTGTTTTATAAACTAATATTTTTTCCCCCTCTTTTTTTCTTTTAGTGGAAGGTGGTAAAGTAGTAGAGAGCTGATCTTAAGCAGACGTTGAGTTTTGTTTCCATACTTGGCTATTTTAATATTTCATTGAGGAATTTGTGTTTTTCTTCCACCTGGGTTTCACTTGGAAATTTTGTTGGTGTCACTATTTTATGAACAACTGAGTTTATTAGGTAGGTCTATTCAACTTTTAAAGGCATTTATTTAGTTCATTAAAACCATCATGAAGTTGGAAGGGGCAGGGAGAGGGGGGAGACACTGCATTTCTGACAAGATGAAGGAATTTGTGGGTCGCATAGTGACTAGTAAACAAAATGTTACCTTGTGGGTTTGATTTATTATATGGAAGTAATACAGTTTTTTTTTTAAAGAAGCTATTGCTGAGTTTTAATCTGGGGCCCATGGATAGGGTGGAGGTGTGAAAACCCTATGAAATTTTGTACAAAATGTGTAACTGCCTTGTTTTCAGAAGGCTTCATTCATTGTAATATCAGCTGATTCTTAAAGTGCTTTTGGAGAAGGGATATAATAACAATGGTAAACTACATAGTTGTTACCCCTCAGTTAACACTGTCAGTTGGATTTTATCACCCTAACAGGGCTAAAAATAACACTTTTTGAAAACATGTACTGTGATTACTATTTGTTAAAGAATATTAAGCTGAAACCGATAGCCATCAATGCAGTTTTGATACAGTGTTCTTAATTTAAGATTAGTGACAAGTATTTAAAAGTAAGGACTACTCTGAAAAGTTTGAGGGGAAAATAACAATTGTGGACTGTTGATGTAGCCTTGGAATGCTTCAGTCTTTGTTGGTTGTTAACAGACTAAAGTTAAAAAGCCCGTGATCGTCCTTTATAACCAGTTACTGTCATCTAAAAGTTGAGACCTTAGTGATACTGTGCTTCTGTCTGAAAGAAAAAGGGGCAATCAACAATCACTCCTGTTACATGGGACTATTGTGTGTTTTTCTTTCTTTCAAATTCTAAATGATTGCTTTTAAATAGGAATTTAAATTTATTCATGCTTGTGTTTTACTTTTTGACTGGATTCTTTGTTGCAGTGTTAGCTTGAAATGTCCTTGTAGCAGTATACGATACTCATTAAATTCATTCTCTACGTATATATGAAGATTCAGGTTTGGTATATTTAAAGTAGTGTTTCCATTTCAGGATTGGAATATATGATATCTTTTTTTATTGGATGTCTAGCCTTTTTCTCTTTTCAAAAGCAAGAATTTTTCCATACTCACCAATGTATCTCCTGTCTTGTACCTAATTTGCAAACTTTATGGTGACTAGAATGTTACTACAAAGAACACATTTAATATCCTCTTACTAAAATAGGTCTTTTTTTAATGGTTTAAGGAAGTAGTATTAAAGATAGTTAGGGACATGAACCTTTGAGAATTTCCCTTCTATGCAAAAGAAGTAGAGAAAATGTAGGAAATATTAGCAAAGCAGTAATATTTTTCCTTTGGGAGATGTCCCTCCCTGTTTCCACCATGCATTCAAGCCAAAAGACATTCCTCAGACTGTTCCTGGCAGGAGAATTGAGGAAGTGGTGGTAGCCATGGCTGGCAGGGAAGCAGAAGCTTGAAGGTATGTTTTTGAAAAGCAAATTTGTCAATGACAAATGGATTTTTTTGAGTTTTGATTACATATCAATGCATAAAATACTACTATTCATTGAGGAATATTTAGTAGTTGCATTCATATTTGGATATTCTAAGTATACTTGAAAAATTTCAGAGGGATTATTTGGACAATACAGGATTATATTAGAAAAGATCATTTAGTAGGGAATTAGTTCCTAAACCTTTGAAGTTAGACCGAAGCAGTTATCCATGTTGCTGTAGAAAAATAGCAAACCTAACATGTGAGGTAATTATTTGTGTGTATAAATACGTAGTGTTCATATGTACAATATTGGTGAATATCCCCATTTTTATCTTTTGACCAGATTAACTTTCTCAGGCAAGGAATTATGTTTTTATCTGATTTTGAATCCTTATTTCATTGTGTTATATGTATTATGCAGATTCTCAAATGGTAATTAAAATCTTAGGTTTTCTAGAAATGTAACCCTGCCTTATAATTACATTATTAATATTCATCTTAAAGAGCTATATGTTGGAAGAGAAGTGGTCAGTTAGTTTCCTCTGGTTGGCTTTGCACTAATGATAAAGTGTGTATCAACAGGGTATAATTTACAGGATCTACTACATGGCAAAGCTCCCTAACATTTAATTTTTATTTCTTAAAACAACCATGTGAGGTAGTTGGTATTTTCATTTACTGAGATTCAATATGGTTAAGTGACTTGCCCAAGTTCATTCAGCTAGTAAGTGGCAGAGCCTACTTTTCAATCCAATTTCTGCCTAATTCCAGCACACTTCTTTACACAGTGATATACTGCCTCCCAGTGGGATGATTTATAGGTTTGTAGTGATAACTTTTTTGGGAGAATGAGTAAAAAGGGGCAGGAATCCTAAATTGACTGAGAAAGTGAAACTTCTCAAAGTAGTCAGAAAACTTTTGGAAATTAAGTAGGAGAAAGGCTTATTTTCTACCAAGAACTGATAGAGAATAAATTATTCTCAACCTGAAGTTACATGTGATATATTTGTATTTTATAATCATCAAATAACACCTGGAAAAGGGTTGGATGGGGGAAGATGATAAAGTTTCTTGTATTGAATTTGTTTTAATCCTCAGTAAAGTGACACCTGAATTTTAAGGAATTAAACTTCTTATAAAATAAACTATGAAACAAAATACTATACAAAGCATTGCTGGCATATATCTCACTAGCAGTTTTCCTACTAAAGGACAATAATACTGAAAGGAACAGTCTGTTCAGGTAAATTGTTCTCAATCCAAGCAACATTATGATGCCACTTTCGTGTTCTTCTGTTTTTTCATTTTTCTCCAGCATCCCTTTTCTGTTGCTTTTCCATCTTCAGTATCTTTGCAATTTCTAAAATTATCCATGGGATGTAGAAACATTTTGATGGTGATTTCCTTTTTGCACTTCTATGCTATTACTAATAACACTGTGTAACTATATGCTAGGCACTGAAATAGAGATGATTTCAAAAATAAACCCATTTTATCCGCCCAATAGCCCTGTGAGGTGGATACTGTTATCTCCTGTTACCTATGAGAAAACAGAGGTGCAAAGCAAAAAGATTAAATTACTCAAGAACGCATATCTAGGAAAGTGATGGAGACTTGATGTGAATCCAAGCAATCTGATTGTAGAGTCTGTGTTCTTAGTGCCACAGCAACATACTGCTGATTGTTGACATTAATGTGAATGATTTCCTCATCCTGCCAGTGTATTTGTTTTAAGCCTTCTCTTTAATTATGGAGTATGTTTGTTCATCTTAATAGGAATTTTAGAAGTCAACAGAGGATTGGGTTAATTTCTGATTCTCAGGTTTCCTAGCTATAAAATGGGTATGATTCCACCTACATTTTGTGTTATTATGGCAATTAGATAACAGTACTTTTTCTGAGTGTTTATCTGTGTGCCAGACAATATGTTGAGGGTTTTGCTGGCATGATAGGCCCCCAGATAACTTAGTATTCTCATTTATTGAGTACATTCTATGTATCAGATACTTGATATAATATACTACTTTTACATCTTACATGATATGGGGGATATTGTACCCATTTTACAGAAAACTGAGGCGTAAAGAAATTTAGTAGTTTGCCCAAATACATTCTCACCTCATGGCCTTTGTATTTGCTGGTCCCCTGTCTGGTTCCTCAGTTCTTCAGGACATTTTGCTCAAGTAATTAGCATTTCAGTGAAATATTCTTTGGCCATGTCATGTAAAATAATATCCTTTGCCCCCAGCACTCCCTTTTCTCCTTATTCTGCTTTATTTCTCTGCATGGCTCTTTTCACCATCAAACATAGTTTTATGTGCATTGTCTCTTTCCCCACACTAGAATGTAAACTCTGAGGTAAACTCAGTAAGGGCAAGAACATCTGTCTGTCTTGTTCGTTGTCTTAACCCCAGCACCCAGAACAGTGGTTGGGACATGATAGGTTGTATAATATTTGAGTGGATGCATTATGTGGTATCCTGAGATTCACTAAGCTTACTTGCAAGCTGATCCTGAATTAAACTGATTTAATCTTTTAGGGGGCAATTTTATTTATTTTTTTTAACAGAGGTACAGGGGCTTGAACCCAGGACCTCATTCGTGCTAAGCATGTACTCTCCCATTGAGCTATGCCCTCCCCTCTAAACTGATTTAATCTTAGTGAACCAAGATGGACATTTCCTAGAACAGAGAAGTGCTGAGGATTGTGCTTGGGCTTGTTTTCCGATGGGAGTAGGGAGGCATTTCAGTCTGACGCTGTAGTTTTTAGAAGCCTATTCTCATGAATTGCCTTGAATTCCAGGAGTATTGCCTCCTCAGCTTCTAGGTTCTGTGAAGCCTTTTATCTCTTCGTAGAAGTCTGCTATCCAGCTTCTTCTTACTGTCTTAACTTTGAACCCCTCATTTTGCCTAAAGATCTGTTCATTGACCATTTATAGTGTATTTGTGATGTGCACAGTGTGGAGCTAGATGTGAAGCAGGGAATTGGCTTCATACAGGAGGATTCCTAGCTTTGCCATAATTTAGAAGGTAATACATATACAACCTATGTACATACACACATATGTTAAAAAACTGCTGTGTATTGAAACTGTAAGTAATTATTTTAGTTAATGTTTTGATAGCACATAAAGTCTTTTTCTGATGTCCTGGAATTAATACCTTTCTTTCTAATTCTAAAATTTCTTGGAATAATGTCTGTAGTTAGAACACAGTAGTGATAATATTGTACTATGCTCTTGCATTTAAAAGGTAGATGATTTTTGAAAAAAAGAGAAGTTGTATTTTAGATACATCAGCCTTAAGCTGATGTGTAATTGAAGGTCAGCAGGTCTAAGAATTCAGGAGATAGATCTTAGGGATCCCTATGTACACTATGCAGTGTACATAGGCCTTTAGAGGGAAGAAGTTATATGTAAAGAGGACTAGAGGGACAGGAGTGAAAATCTTATTAATTGGGCAGGAGGAAGTAGGACCATTGATAGAATGGTCAGGGATATAGGAGAAAATCTAGGAAAATACAGCATAAAATCCATAAGCATCTCAAATTTGAAAAGAATCCAGAGGGTCTCCCATTTGGGAGATGCTTTTAAATTGTATACAGTATAAAAACTATTGTTTCAATTATGTCAAATTGAAATTATCTTTAAAGCTGATATAATCAACGATTGTCCTTACTGTAGATTATTTTCTTTGTGGTATCTCTTGGGAGTTGGGTTCTTCTTCCACACTGGGTCCCAGGTTACCAGACTAAGCTGGGAAATGATCTGGGACAAGAAGGAGGGTATATCTGGTTTATTGCATTCTGAAAAGTCAACTAAAATTTTATTGAAATTATTTTGTATGGAGCATTTATATTAGCGTTGGTAATCAAAGAATTGATTGTACTTAAACATGTGAGTGGTATTAGATGATATACTGCAATTTGATGTCCTCTTCAAAATAGCTATGAAAATTATGATTGGATTAACTGGAGGAAAAGCTTTTTTTGCCCCCCTTTTTCCCTCTGTACTTTCATGTGAAATAAGTGTGTAGGCAACCACTTCACTTGTTCTTCAAGTTTGTGGAAAACTATCTTGGGTAGAAATAATGCCAGATATGACTGTCTTATAAAATTTTGTCACTTTTCTGCTTCTTGGGATAATGTTTCAAAGAGAAATTACTGTTATCAATCTGAAAAACCACTCATAATTCTACTACTTTCTTCATTCCAAGACTTTAATTTTTTTTATTTTGGTAAAATATACATAGCATTTTACCATTTTCAGTATACAGTTTAATGGCATTAAGTACATTCACATTGTTGTCCAGACATCACCAACATCCATCTCCAGAACTTTTCCATCATTCCATAATGAAACTGTACTCATTAAATAGCTCCCTATATCCCCTCCACTCTCAAACCATCCCTGGTAACCAGTGTTCTGCTTTGTGTTTCTACCTTTGTGACTAGGTACCTCATATAGGAGGAAGCATAGATATTTATCCTTTTGTGACTGGCTTATTTCACCTAGCATAATGTTTTCAAGGTTCATTTGTGTTGTAGCATGTGTTAGAATTTCCTTCCCTTTTAAGGCTGAATAGTATTCCATTTCTGTATATATACCGTTTTGTTTGTTCATCCATGATGGACAGTTGGATTGCTTTCACCTTTTGGCTGTTGTGAATAATGCTGCCACAGACATGGTGTACAGATATGTATTTGAGTCTCGACTTTAAAGTCTTTTGTGTATGTACCCAGAAGTAGAATTGCTGCACAAATATTTGAGTGTCTAGTATGTGGCAGGCACTGTGCTAAGCACTGGGGATATCAATGAACAAGGCAGACCTGGTCCCTGCCCTCAGAATTTACAGTCTAGTAGGGAAAAAAGATATTAAATAAACAGTTACAATAACTTTGGCAAGTGTTACAAAAAGGCAAGTACAGAGTGCCCTGTGTATATTTTATATAGTTGTAATAATGTATATATTGTTAAAGTAAAAAGAACACAAAACATCAAATGCTTTTCATATTCTAATATCCCCTGCAGCATTTCCCTCCCCACCTATTACCACAGGGAAATCTGTTTTTTTTTTTCCCACCAACATTTAAAAATTTGATGCGTCTGGAATTTTTTTTTTGACAGTGATGTAGTGTAGGGCTATTGTGATACTGTGATTTATAATCAATATATATTTGGTTTTTGTCCCCATTTCTGGCACAGAGCTCCAAAAACTTTTGGAATTTTCTGAATGTTGAGAGGTATCTTTTGTTATGTTAGTAAGGTGACTTTTGGAAAGCCCCTTAGGGTGGGGGCTGCTTGGTTGCCAGTGGCACCTACTGCGTAATTAGAGGGTTGGAACTTTCAGTCCCTCCTAGTTCCCCACCTCTGGGGAGTGGGGGGGGGCTGGGCCTGGAGCGCAATCACCAGTGGCCAATGATTTAATCACTCACAAAGCCTCCAGAAAACCCCAAAAGGAAAGGGTTCAAATAGCTTCTGTTTGGTGAGCATGTGGAGATTTGTGGGGAATGGCAACCTCTGAGAGGGCTTGGAAGCTTCCTGCCCTTTCCCTATCCCTTGCCCTTTATCTCTCTCATCTGGCTGTTCCTGAGTTACATCCTTTTACAATAAACTAGCAATCTAATAAATAAAATGTTTCTCTGGGTTTTGTGAGCTGCTGTGGCAAATTAATTGAACCTAACGAGGGATTCTCTGAAATCTCAGCTTTATAGCCAGTCAGAAGGACAGATAACAACCTGGACTTAAAACTGCCCACTGAACCCTTAACCTGTGGAGACTGATACTGTCTCTGGGTAGATAGTGTCAGAAATAAGTTGAGTTGTAGAACACCCAGCTGGTGTCTGTAGAATTACTTGGTGCTGTATGAGACATGCCACCCGCCCCTGGGCTGCAACACGACATTGGAGTTGGATCTCAGAACCAATTTAGCTTATACACACTTTTGTCTTTTGTGTGTGTGTGTGTGTGTGCGTGCGCCATACCATGAACTACCTAATAATTTTCCTTGCCATGTATTTGTCTCTTTCCTTCTCTTATTTTATGTGGCACAGCTTCTGTGAGTAACTTTTCTCCCCATCTACTTATGTCCTGCCATGGGATTATGCCGTCAATCAATGTGAATTTTTTAAAGCTCCTTGTAACTGAGGGTGTGTTGTTTTCCAATAGGGTTTTACCCACCTTACAGTCCCACCATTGCTGTCATATATGGTAACCACATTATCCCTGTTTTGGAGATGTTATTTTAAGACGTTTTGCCAGTGGTAGCTCAGATTCCTTTAATTTGTGTTTCTTTGATTACTAGCTAGAGTGAACATTTCTAAAAATGTTCTAACAAACATTTTTGAGCAAAGTATTTTGAATGTCACAGATGACACTTAAGTTTAACATGAGGGCCTTTTAATTATGAGTATACAGTAGATTTCTGGTTAATTACTGGTAGTGATGGGTTTTAGTATTAAGTAGATATATCTAATTATTTTAAATTGAATTTGTGTATTATTTTGTAATGTCTGTTCACTTTATTCGTGGTGTTAGTTCACTTCAATTTGCAAACAGCTGTTGCTTAGGAAACCTGCAATAATCTATCCATCCACTTGTCTAGCCCAGTAGTGCTAAGTTGCATTCAGCGGACAGTTTGTGGATGAGCTGTGCTCAAGTGTTTTACAAATAGAGTATGAGAGAACCAATGGGAAAAGCACAGATTTTTTTTTCTCACTGCAGTGTAATCTTTTTAGCAATGAAGCCTACAGTGAAATTAAATTTTTATTAGCAGTTCAGCTTGTTTCTTGATAATAGTGATTATTTTTAGTCATGAGCAGGGTAGATAGAGTGAAATTGGCTGTTCTACATCATTCTTTCAAAAAAAATAATTGCATGACTGCATTTATTGTTATGCCATGTAGTAGTCCATAGACTACTTCTAGATGGGAAGCTCATAGACTTCCCCTGTTGAGAATTTGTCAGTGCCAAGGCATTGTGAAACCTATGGAAAAAGATACCCTTCTTTAGATATCCGAGAATGTTCAGGGGTCTCTAACTTTTGAGTGATTAAGTATACACTAGGAGCTTCGTAGTGAAAAATTTCAGGTCTGGGGATAGACGTTCAAGGCAAGTGGAAATATGGAATAGTTAATTTTCAAGCATTCTTTTCGGATTAGCACTTACTTTAGTTGGGAACATAAAATGTATTCCTTATAGCTTTAGTTAAAATGATCATGCATGTTACATTAGGTTTAAATGTAGTGAATGGATCCTTGGTCCCCTCTGAACACTATCACCTTGTTTTATTTTCTTGGTAGCTTTTGCCACTGCTTGGTATTTTCTTTGTAGTCTCTTCCTCCTGCTAGAATTTAATTACCATGAGAGCAAGGACTTTACCATTTAATGCTATAACTTTGGTGTCTCTAACAGTGCCTGGTACATAGTAAGTCCTCAAGAAATACTTGAATGAATGAAATATTCAGTAATTTATCTGGATACTGATTGAAATATTCAGAAATTAATTCAGCCCTACTTGTGAATGTAACTAAACTTCTGAACTTATGAAATGGCTGTTTTTGTCTTTTGTTTTTTAAATCAGTTTGAGAAGTGGAAAAAGATCTGAGGGGCTTGTCAATATTACTATAGAATACAAGACATTATTGGTATTATAAATTATAGGTAAGATACTACAGAATACAAGAAACTACAGGACCCAGTCTCCAGAGTTCATTAAATAAATCTTTTGCTGTGTGTAACTGTGTCTGAGCTCATTATCTGAGCTATGACTATTAGCATATTTTCTTATCAGTTTTATCTTCACAAGTTAAGACAAGCTTTTACTCAAGCATCTGATTCGGTGTATTTCTGAACTTTGACAAGTTTCTTTTACAAGTTGTGAAGTTAAGAAAACTGAAGCAGGTGAGAATAGAGTAGTTAGAAACTGTGTTGCTTTTTTTCCATCATCTTCTAGGAGGATTGGTAGAGGAGAGATTTTTTGCTTGTGCTGTGTTCTCCAGTGTTGAACCTATTACCTAATAACAAATTCTGAGTGTCCACTCGTTAATGTGTTTGTCAATGTAATGATAGTGATGATTCCATCATAGTTTCAGTGCATTGTAGAGTTTACATAGCATTTTCACTCTGTCATAATAATCCTTCAGGGAGGGAGGTCTTTTGGTATTCATGCTATTTTACAAATGAGGAATTAGCCTTTCAGATTTGCCAAACAACATGGCCCAAGGTCACACTACTAGAATTAGTAAAATGAACACTAGAACATACATTTTGTGTTTCCTGGTTCTATGTTCTTTAGAAGCATAGAATTTTAGATCAGAAAGAAGCCTTAAAGACTCTGAACTCTACCTATCTATAGATATAGATACAAACATTACAAAGCTGATGTGCCACGATTCCAAACTAGGTCTCCTCCTCAGATGGATCTGTATTGTTTCTAATATCTTCTATGTCTTTGATATTGGATATGTGTATGCTACTGGATGAATTGGCTGGCTGATAACAAGGGTATTTGGGTTTCTTAATAGTTTTCTGATTCACGTCTCTATTTGTAATGGTGAATAGCTTTTAAAAACACTTAAATGTATTTTGAGGCAGCTTGTGATAGTGGAAAGAACATAAACCTTAGAGCCAAGCAGATTTAAGTTGGAATCCTATGACTCCGTTCTTCATTAACTGTGTGACCTTGTAGAAATTACCTAACTTCTTTGTATTCTCTGTAAAACGGGCAGGATATCACCTACTTTGAAACAATCAAAGACACTGTAGTATGTCAGATTTCTGGCGTGTGCTATGTGCTCAATAATGCTAACTTTTACAGAATGTCACAGAGACAAAACTTACTTTACAGAATAGAAAGGAACAACTAAGATGAAAACATTTTTGGGAAAGTGTATGTAGCAAGTATGACCAAATGTTTTACATTACTTAACATTCATAAAAATTGATATGAACAATTATTATGATCTTAAATGTTAGTGGATATGAAGTTTTTAATATTATTACTACTACCTATTGAGTCTTATTGAGTGCCTGGCACTAAGCTAAGTGCTTGATAAATTGATCATTTTAAATCATTAGGCAGTAACCATGCAAAGAATAGGTGTAAATGCCCTCAGTTTACAAATAGCAAAAAATTGTAGGCATGCACCTTGTCTTTAATCAGGAGCCCTAAAATAAATATTGATCTACTTGGATCTAATAATAATAAAATAGGGAACAATTCAACATAAAATAGACACACAGGAAGCAGTGTTATTGTAATGAAATACTGGGGTCACTCTTAATGTCTAATAATGAGTAAGTAGGTTATAGTACATCACATGTGAAATTTCATGAAACTATAGGTATAGATTATGACTATTGCAGAAATGGTAGAAATTCATATAGAGATGAAAAATTATGTACAGTTACATCCATTGTGTGATTATAGTTTTGAAAATTTTACACCTAGTCATTCATGTGTGCACATATGGACAAAGACTGGGAGAAAAGTGAAAATAAGTAATTTATCAGGGTAGTGGATGCTATGTGATTGTTCTGAGTATTTTAAAGTTTAAAATTTCGTTTGTAATTCTGTGGGAGCCGAGGTGCTTCCTGTATAGTGTGCACTGGAAGACATTGCCCTTAAAACATTCAGGGGGTTTTACCTAGATGACATGATCCAGTATAATGTTTCTTATACTTAGGGAGCACTTTAGTAATCTCAGCTATTGGCTTTTTATTCTTTTAGTAAACTCAGTACACATTATCTTTCAACCCATTGCATTTTACCATGGAATTTTAGTTTTCTTTTTCTTTTTTTCTTCTTGTTCTTGAACATCATGGCCACAACAAGTAGGCCTATATTTTATATAACTACTTTTGTACCTTAATGGATTTATTTGGGAATCTTCAAGCTCTTGATGACATGGAAGAAGCATGCTTTAAGCCCCAGATATATGTCCCATTGCAGTATTGTGAGGGAAACCATCCATTGTAATCTTCTGTGCCCATTGCTTTTTGTGTAGCTTGTCTTGTCAATCAGTAAAGCAAATACTTTACTGCTCTCTGCCTTCGGAATTACTTCATGTATTTTATGGTTGATGTATTTTATGGTATGTGTGTTCTTTTCTGTTTCATTGCTTCCATAAAAAAAGGCTGGTTTAGGTGTTTGATTCCTTCTCTTTTTCTATTCATCTGTGAGTGCTACAAGAAACAGTGCAGCATTGATTCTTGAATTTCTCATTTATGCTCTGATTTTAAAAGAAGCTTATTAGAATTTGCCTCGGTAAATGATATGATGATCTGGTGGTTTGAAAACTTACCAGAATGCTGCTTTTTCAGTTGTTTCCAGTTGTGTTCCAGTTAAAGGTTTTGTTAAATTGATTCTCTGTGTATCTGTCTGTCTGTCTCTCTCATTTATTTTAAAGTAATCTTCAGAAAGTTTGTCTGCAAGTGAAACCATTGAGAGTTCCCTGTACCATAACTCTTTGGAATATTTGCCTTTCTTGGGTTGTGTATTTTCCAGAAGCAGTATCTGGAAAACTTACGGGCGCTGTAGCATGGTCCTTGTGTTTTCACAGGATTTTTAAAAATGTTTAGAACAAACTACTTCAAAAGAAGGGACTTTATGATCACTTGTATAAAAATAATAATCCCTACCCATCATAAAAATTCAGTATAAAAGGGGTGTAAAGTGAAAAATTCCAGTCCCTTCATTCCCAGTTTTCGGAGATAACCACAGCTGATAGTTTCTTTGTATCCTAAAAATTTTCTAAGCATAGACAAATTGGATCATACTTACATGTATTGGTCTGTAACTTGTTCTTTTCATTTGATGATACTATTTTACATTTTATAATACCAGCACATTTCTTAGTAGTATATATTTTGTATTTATGAATCTAATCATCCCCATGCCTTTTAAACATGCAGAAGTTTTCTGGGCATATATGTAATTTAGTGTTTTTTTCTTCCAGAAGTGGTATTGTAATTATTTCTCTGTACTAAGTTAGCCTCGACATTTTTTTTTGTTGTGTGAGAAGTTCATCGGGATGTGATTTAGGGCATATTTTATGTCAAAAAAAAAAACTTTACTGTACAGTTGTCCTTAGGTATCCGCAGGGAGTTGGTTCCAGGACTCACTGTGGATACTAAAATCGGTGGATGCTCAAATAGCATGGTCAGCCCTTTGTATCTGTGGTTCTGCTTCTGCAGATTCAGCCAACTGTGTATCATATAGTACTGAAGTATTTATTGACAAAAAATATCTGTGTATAAATGGACCTGCGTAGTTCAAACTTGTGTTGTTCAAGGGTCAACTGTATATTATTATAGTAGTATCTTTTCAGAGTGAATTGTATATAAAATGCAGGTTTTGTCCTCAAAGAGTCAATAGTCTAAAGGAAAAAAAAAAGACATGGAAATACAGGATCATTATTGTAATGATAAAGGCTTGTGTATAGGAACAGAAGGAGGTAGTGATTATGTGGGAGACTTCAGGGAGTGTACCTTACAGAGGGGAGATAGTAATTGAGGTTCAGAAGGAGTTGACCAGTGCATTCCAAAGCAAACCCCTGCCCCATACATTGCAGTAGTATCCAGCTGCTCTTAGTTCCTTTAACATACCACGATATTTGATTCCTGCGTGTTTCTTTGCTTGAGCTGTTTCTAATGCCTAGAATTCTCCTGCATCCACTTGCCAGCGTAACTGTGCCTGTCATTCTAGATTTAGATTGGAGTCACCTGGAAACCATATCTGAACTCCCCTTTCCCAGATAAGAGCCACTTCTCTGTGCCCTGGGGCTTCTTATGCATATTTATGGCAGTGTACTTTCAGTGTACTCCATTGTAATTGCTTGTGTGACACCTTCACTCTATTGTAAGCTCATTGAGGGCGGGCTATGTTTTATTCATTTCCCAACATTTTATTATGAAAAAATTTCCAATATACATAATTTCACAGGGATAACCCATATACCCATCACCTAGATTCTACCTTTAACATTTTGCTGTGTTTGCTTTGTTAAATATCCATCTAATGATTGCTCCCTTATATTCATTGATTATCTTTTTTTTTTTGATGAATTTTAAAGTAAGTTACAGACATTAGTACCTTTCACCCCTACAGACTTCAGCATTAAGGTCATTAAATTGAGTTCATGTTTTATTCATTTTTTATCCTTTTATTTACATTTTGAAAATTGTGCCTGTTATTTTTGTCATTGGGGCTATCACAGTGCTAGTACAGAGGTGCTTAGTATTTGAATTGGAATCCTTAATTTTATGCATTTGACTATAAGTGTATTGCACTTGAAAGGAGCAATTCATTAAGGGCTGGAGTAGAGAGAATTTAATAGAATAAGGATAATTATGGTTATTAGAATAATTTATTATTTAGAGGCTAAAATAAATGCTAGGTAAACAGAAAAGGGCAGTCAGGCAATGGATTTAGGGATAGGGTTGGGAGGGATAGCTAGGTTGGAAGGATACCAGGAGCTGACCTTAGAAGCTAGGGTTTTAATTGGGCTTTAAAGAATTATTCTAGGTTGAATAGAAGGGGGCAGTTTATGGTTATAGGTTGGAGAAGCAGAGATGGGAATGAGCACCTTTTATGGAATATTGAGACAAGCATTATAATTGCAGCTGTAGGTTCAATTTCATGGATTAAAAAAGCATTGGTTTGTGGTCTTTTCAGGATCTGGTCAGGATTGTGAAGGAGCTTGACAGTGTTAAAATATAACAAGTGTCCAAAAAAGCTATTTTGTTTTTTTCTTAAACTCACAGTTTAAAGAATATACTCTTTTTTTTAACATTTTTTTTATTGATTTATAATCATTTTACGATGTTGTGTCAAATTCCAGTGTTCAGCACAATTTTTCAGTCATTCATGGACATATACACACTCATTGTCACATTTTTTTCTCTGTGATTTATCATAACATTTTGTGTACATTTCCCTGTGCTAGAATATACTCTTTTTATCTAATACTTTTTACCAGTTGAGTAAACTTTTGTCTTTGGTTATTCAGAATTTCTAGAAACTGGCAGATCCTGATGTTTCTGTACAAGATGGAAATTGGAAAGGAGATGATCCCAGTGGCAAGTTGAAATCTATATGGAATAAACTTCCTGGAGATTTTCAATCATGGTTAGCTTAAACTTGGGCTGTATCTCTTAGGAAAGGCACATTTCTTTCCTGTGGAAAGAAGAGTGGTGTGGTGAGCACGGGTGGCTTAGACTCTGGGAAGCTTCTTAAGGACATTCTGGGGGAAATGCATCATTGAGCTGTGGGTTTCTGGCATTTGAGTGAATAAAGTTCAGATGATTAAGTGGCCCAAGGCAGGAAGAGGGAAGTGTGTTTGCTTCTCTTCCCTAGCTACTCATGCCTTCTCTGTTTCTAAAACTGGGTCATCCTGTATATCAAAAGTTGCTGATTTCATCACTTACAGCAACTTTTCTTGAAGTGGGATATGGACCCACCTATATAGGGGATTTGTGAATAATACAAGATACCTGAGACTTGCATAAAGGTCTACTGAATGTGTCCCTAGTTGTGGGCCCTGTGACGCTGGATTTAAAGAAGCATTTTTATGATTCTTATGCACACTGGAATTTAAGAAAACCACTCTGTTATAGATAGAATTTTCTATTATTTATTGCATGATCACCTATATGTATGATGGTGGAGCTATTGTTCCCCTTTAGGGATGTACAATTATAGTCAACAAATGCTTGTTTGCTTTGTGAGATTGATGGTAAAGTGCAGCTGTTGGGGATTTTCTGCTGCTCAGGATTTTGCTAGAGATCATTTTGTGTACACAAGTGTAAGGAACAAATACTGTTTTTATTGCATGTGTTGAACAATTTCAGGGGTTTCTGTGTGGTAGTTTTAGACATTTACGTAAATACAGAGGAAGAAAACTAACACCTCTCTTATATTTGAAATTGACTGATTCACAAGACTTAAGAGCATAATCTCATTTATGGTCTGAAGAGCTGATAATGTGGATTATCCTAACAGGACACCCATCTATTTATGAAGCAAATATGCAGAAGGCAGGGTCAAGCCCAGAGTTTTGCCTCTTACAAGCTGTGTGACCGTGGGCAAGACTCTTAACCTTTTACAAAATAATCTTATGGAGTGTTTAGGGGAAGTTGATGATGTGTTATGGAAACCATTTTATTACTTGCTTAAGTATTTTGATACGACTTCTGGTTCTTACCATGATGATGTGAGGGTATTTTTCTTCTTGCATATAATACAGAAATCACAAGAAGTACATACTGACAGGCATATGTAGAATAGATAAAACAAGATTATACTGTATAGCACAGGGAAATATACATCAGATCTTGTGGTAGCTCACAGCGAAAAAAAATGTGACAATGAATATATGTATGTTCATGTATAACTGAAAAATTGTGCCCTACACTGGAATTTGACACAACATTGTAAAATGACTATAACTCAATAAAAAAAGTTTAAAAAAAAACAAGGAGTACAGAAAGAAAGTCCTCTGTAAACTAAATTCTTTTTTTTAAAAGCATACTTGATGACAGGTAAAATGTGCAAGTCACAAAAAATTTGTAAGGGTGGGTAGGTAGGTAGTGCAAAGAATCGTGGAGCGTAGTGAGCTAGTCCAGAGATGGCTGATCTCAGAAATCTCAAGTGCAAAAGATAGTAACATCCTTTGTATGTGGCAATGGGAGCAGATAAGGAGGTGAGCAGGCAGATAAAGCCCTCATGGACAAGGTTTTGTCAGACTAGGATAGATGGTAGACTGTAGGTAACATCTTGCGCAAAGACGCCATTGTAGCAGGAAGTGATCTGTTTCCTTGGAAGCAGTGGAGAGAATGTTTTGCTTTTTGAAGTCAGCAAGAAAGATATCATCAGCCTGTTAGGAATATGGACAAATGACATGAATAGAGAGAGTTTATGGAAAAAGACAATAATAATGACTCTTAAACATAAGGAAATTAGGGAAGTGCAAATTAAAACTACAAGTATTGCTTCTTAGCCAGACCTATTTGGTTCCTGATTTTCATTAGCAAGAATTCAGATAATGATAACTACTGCATTATCCAAATCTTCTGGTTTATGAGTTTTGAATAACAAAGGATTTGTTACATTGAAAATGTAAGTTTGGTTTCTGAGTTTGTGAAGTGAAATTTTGTGTAGGGAGACTCACCTCTACCCTGAATTACCATTTTTCACTTTATCAGATTGGCAAAAATTTGAAAGTCTTGACAGTGCTGTTAGATGTACAGAAACACACCCATACGTAGGTTGGTTGCTGCTGAAAGTACAAATTGGTATAATCTTTGTGTGTGGAGATTAATTTTGGTATTTGTTAAAATTACAAATGCATATGACTTTTGGCCAAAATCTTAATCATATGTCAGTTGGTATGAGGGACAGTTTATGTGTTAATTGACTAAAATGACCAGAGCAACATGGAATTAAATATTGTTCTAGTGGTTAAAACAGTTTTTATGTTCTAATGTAGATTTTGAAGAAGTTAATTGAAAGAAAGCAATTGGGTAATGGTGGTGGTGGGGACAGCACTGATGGACACAGACAGATTTTAAAATTTTTTATTAAGATATCATTTACATAAAGTCCAAGTCACTTTTTTAGTGTACAGATCTATGAGTTTTCACAAATGTATTTATGATTACATAACCATCCTCACAAGATATATTACTGTTCCAATATCTCCACCCCCAAATTCCTCCAATACTCCTTGGTGTAGCCAGTCTTTCTCCCCAGTATGAGCCCCTGGCAACTAGTGATCTGTTTTCCATACATAAGTTTTTTTTTTTTTTGCCTTTTCCAGATTGTCGTATAAATGAAATCATACAATAAGTAGCCTATTGACTTTGGCGGTTTGTCACCAGAATGCATTTGAGGTTCAGCCAACTTGTGTATATCAGAAATTTGTTCCTTGTTTTTACTGCTGAGTAGTATTCCGTTGTGTGGATGTAACATTTTGCTTATCCATTCACCAGTTGAAGGCATTTGGGTTACTTTCCACCCCTTGGGGGTTACAAAGTCACCCAGTTTTATAGTTTAGTTTTTACGTTTGAGTCTAGCATTCATTTTGAGTTAATTTTTTTTTAAATTGAAATACAGTCGGTTACAATGTGTCAATTTCTGGTGTACAGCACAATATCCCAGTCATGCATATACATACATATATTCGTTTTCATATTCCATTTTGAGTTAATTTTTGCATGTGGTATAAGATACGGATTAAAGAAACTTTTGGCATACGGATGTACAGTCTGTTGGAAAAGACAATCTTTCTTCATTGAAGTGCCTTGGTACCGTTGTCAAAAATTGAATGACCATATGTGTATGGGTCTGTTTCAGGTCTCTATTCTGTTGATCTGTCATAATCACCATTCACAATGTCTTGATAACTGTGGTTATATAGTAAGCATTCATATAGTGTATAGTGTGAATCCTCCAAATTCATTCTTTTTTGAAATTGTTTTGGCTTTTCTAATTCCTTTACCTTTTCACCTAAGAATCAGTTTGTTGATTTTTGGGAAAAAGATCCTTGCTAGGATTTTGATTAGATATTTTCAAGTTTCATTTTAGTATGATACTAGATTCATAGGAAGTTGCAAAAATAGGAGATAGGTCCCATGTATCCTTCACTCAGTTTCCACCAATGGAAACATCATGCATAACTATAGTACAATATCAAGAGCAGGAAATTGACATCGAAGCAAACCACAGTTTGTTCAGGTTTTACAATTACATGTGTATTGATATGTGTGACTGTGTGTTTATAATTCTGTGCAGTTTTATCACATGTAGATACATTTAACCACCACTAAGATACAGAACAGTTTCATCGTCACAAAGATCTCTCATACTACTTGTTTATAATTACACTCATCCCCCTCCCTCACGTTCCTCTATTCTGTTCCTAATCCCTGGCAACCACTAATCTGCTCTCCTTAATTTTGTCATTTTGGAGGCTGTTCTGTAAGTGGAAATCATATAGTATATAACCTGTTGAGATTGGTGTTTTTTTACTCAACATAATCCCCTTGAGATCCAAACAAGCAAGTTGTTGCATTCCAGCAGTTAATTCCTTTCTATTGCTGAGTCATATTCCATGATGTATCATACTTTGTTTAACCATTCACTCACTGAAGTATATTTATGCTTGTATTAGTTTGCTTGGGCTGCCACAGCAAAGCATCACAAACTGGATGGTTTAAAGTAGTAGCTTCTTTTTATTTACTTATTTGGCAGGGGGAAGTAATTGGGCTTGTTTATTTAACGGAGGCACTGGGGATTGAACCCAGGACC
Organism: Vicugna pacos; assembly: GCF_048564905.1. NCBI lineage: Eukaryota > Metazoa > Chordata > Mammalia > Artiodactyla > Camelidae > Vicugna > Vicugna pacos. The sequence goes on from NC_133023.1 coordinate 86,432,955, forward strand.
TCATGCATGCTAAGCATGCACTCTACCACTAATCTATACCCTCTGCCCCCACAAACTGGATGGTTTAAACAACAGAAAATGATTGTTTCACAGTTCTGGAGGCTAGAAATGTAAGATCATGGTGTGAGTCAAGTTGGTTCCTTCCGAGAGCTGTGAGAGAGAATCCATTCCATACGTCTTCCCTAGCTTTTGATGGTTTGCTGGCAATCTTGTTTTTTGGTTTATAGAAGCATCACTCTGGTCTACACCTTCATCTTCACATGACATTCTCACTGTGTGTTATGTCTGTCTCCAAGTTCCCCCTTTTATAAGGATACCAGTCATACTGAATTAGGGCTCACGCTAACTTTTTAACTTTTAACCCATGCCATTTCAACTTGATAACTTCTGTGAAGACCCTAACTCTGTAAAGACCCTAACAGTTGTTACCAATTTTTAGCTATTAAAAATTAAGCTGCTCTGTACGTTCATGTATGTTTTTATGTGGTCATTGGTTTTTCAGTTTTCTTGGTTAAATGCTCATGAGTAAGGTTGCTGGTTTTTATGGCAAATGCATGTATGATTTACATTTTAAAATTTTTTATTGATATGATTAACAGTGTATAAGTTTAAGGTATACAATGTGTTGATTTGATACATTTCTGTGTTGCAGATATGATTACCACAGTAGCTTTAGCTGACACGTCTATTCTATCACATGATTATCATTTCTTTTTTTGTGGTTTTATGGTTTTTAGAAGCAACTTCTAAACTCTTTACTAGAGCGGGTGTACCATTTTACACTTCCACCACCAATATATGAGAATCAGTTTCTTTGCATCTTTGCTATCATTTGATTTTGTCACTACTTTTTATTTTCACCATTCTGATAGGTATAATGATATCTCATTGTAGTTTTTATTTGCATTTCCCTTCAATTCAATTTTAGTATGTGTTATTAAAGTTTTTTTTGTTAATTGTCTTTTTTCTCTTACACTTGAATCCTTGATTCTTAGTATTATTAACATGATTACTTATTTCCTATCCTGTAGTATAAAGTAAGTAACTTCAGAGAAACAGAATCAGTATTACAACAAACACAAAACTATTAAGTAAAGTTTAAATTTCCTTTATTTCATTTTGTCCTTAGAGTTCATCCCACTAAGGATACAATGTTGTATTTTAAACTCTTACTATAAATGCTTTCTCTGTTTATTTGATGTACATGATTAAGTTTGTTCTTAGTTTTTCAACTTTAGCAATTTCACAAATTCATTTCTTGAATAAGTAATTCATTTTCCTAAATCAAGAGTTAAAATTATGTAGAAGAGTGTATGTAGAAGTTTTCAGAGACTCTTGCCTCCTATATTCTTTCATCTCCTCCCTCTTATAGGTAACCTTTAAAAAATGCTTTTTTAAAGAAAAGTTTCACGTTAATCCTTGCAGTATTTCTTCTTGTGCAAACAAATGCATCCATATGTGTATTCTTATCTTACACTTCTTTCTTAAAAGTAGCATACTGATCAAAACAATTTGTTGTAAACATTGATATTAAGTGCCAGACCTAACAGAAGGTGACTCTGTTGATGATGCCTTTCATGGTGAGGGAGTTGAATCTGTCACACTGACTTCTGAACCATTTCATGGTCTACAAGTTATGATCAATATGAGTTAGTGAAGTACGTTGGCTAGTAACTGTGTCGATGATAGTGTTGATATTCATCTGCTTTAGCAGTGGAGAAACTCTGCTTATTGCTCTGTAACTTTGGACAGAAAAAGAGACAGGTGAAAGATAGCTGAATACCTAGAAAGTTATTGCTAGCAGAGCAGGTGACACAGAACTAACCTGTGAGTTGGGGGACATAATGGAGTTAAAACTTTCAAGTAAAACAACATGAGTGGGATATTTGGCAAACATTAGCAGAGTAATTTACTAGAAGCAGTTGGAGGAGAAAACTTTTTCCCTTTCTTGTTTGCAGTTTATTAAATCAGGAAAGCTGAGCATAATCACTGGTGGGAAAGAGAGAGAAAGACTGCTTTTCATGATGAAAAGAGCATTTTGGGCAGTTTTACCAAAGTAAATCACAGAGTAAGATGGGAGATGCTTGCATTTGAAGAATCTCCTTATACATACTGTTCTCAGATTTTGCTGCATTATTTGGCAGAAACCTTTTTATGAAGTGCATCGTTATGACACGTTTTTCTATAGAATTTTCTAATTGAAAAGTTTCTTTCCTGACTAATGACTTAGCAGATAAATCTCTGGTACAAGAAATTGTCTTAAAAGCAAAGTTGCAATAACTAAACCTCTCTAATTTATGATAGTAGTTTCAAGTTCTCTGCTGTAGAGTATACTTTTAAGTGTAACACAGAGAAACATTAGTTCTGTTATATTTTTGCCTATAGTAATATATTGGTCTTAATTAATATTAAATGTTTGCTGAATCATTATTTTGCCTCCTTTCTTAGCATTTAGATAATCCTTTTGGTGATGTTTTGCCAGGATGCTTTAATATATTCGTAGTGGTTTAGAAATAAGGTAGTCTTTTGGTCTCAGTTGCTTTAGAAAAGTTTAAAAATTTCCTGTCACCTTAGAGCTTGGGTTCACAGTTGGTCTGTTTTCCTCCTATTGAATGACTTACTGAAGTAGAAGACACTCATGGGTGTTTAAAGGCACTGAACATTGAATAGGTTACAGGGCAAAATATGGGGGCCCCTGGTAATACCTAGTACCAGTTATCTAACTACATATATGTAACATTTCAATAGCTCTTCTTTGGATCATCTTTATGATGCAGGCTAATCATAAGCTCCCTTTCCCAAGTTTAATGGAATCACATGCTACGTTTTAGGGATCAGTAAGTCCTAGTTTCTAGTATCATTACACAATGCCATTGTAACACGCTAACCCTTGACTGCAGCTTGCCTAAATTGCTACTAGAAGGTTCTTGGTGCTTTTTTTCTTGGTTTAAGTTGTATGCTGTTCTCTTGTGGGTGACTATGAGACTTGTGCCATCAAATTTTGAACAAGGAGGAGAAATGTTGAACATTTATTCAACGATAGTTTTCATATCCTGTGGTGAATAACTTAAAAAATGTAGCTGAAGATAGCTTCATTGTTCAACCAGGTGCTTCCATTCTTTTTTTTAAAGCTAGATATTTCTTTGACTCTTGCTATAAAGTTAGACAAGCTTTGGTTTCTTTTTACTGTATAAATAGGAGATAAAAAATCTGTCAAAATAAAGTATTCTGAGTGTAGATATAATTGTCAGTTCTTAATTTATAAAATTACATTTCAGAAGATATGAATAGTTATGGTGTATAGTATGCTTGTTCAGTAGAAAGGTGTTCTCAAGTGATTGGTAAAACCTTGTGAATATTTGATATGAGAGAAACTTACTTGATAAAAGGGTTTAAATTTAATTTTTTGTTGTGGTAAAGAAAATAAAATTTACTGTCGTAACCATTTTGTAAGTGGATAGTTCAGCAGTGTTAAGTAAATTGTCATTGTTGTGAAACTGATCTCCAGAACTTTTTAATCTTGCAGTTCTGAAACTATACCCACTAACATGTTGATCACCACATCACCCAAATCTGGGTGATGATTGTGTTTCCTCAGGGCCACTCGTTCCACAGTGGGTGATTAACATGTTAAACAACAGCTCCCTCTTCCTGCCCTGACTCCAAACTAAAGCAAAAACAAAAACTGGTAACCACCATTCTGCTTTCTGTTTCTATGAATTTGACTACTTTTGATACCTCATGTAAGTGGGTCATGCAGTATTTGTCTTTTTGTGACTAGCTGGCTTATTTCATTTACCGTAATGTCCTGAAGGTTCATCAATGTTGTAGCACGTGAAAGGACTTCCTTGTTAAGAATGATATCCATTGTATGTATATGCCATATTTCATTTCTCCATTCAGCTGTTGATGGACATATGGGCTGCTTCCAACTCTTGGATGTTGTGAATAGTGCTGCTATGAATGTAGGTGTGCAAAGATCCCTTTGAGACCCAGCTGTCAAATATTGTGGATATATACCTGCAAGTGGGGATTGCTTAATTATATGGCAGTTCTATTTAAAAATATTTTGAGGTACCTCCGTACTATTTTCCATAGCAGTTGCACAATTTTACAGTCCTACCAACAGTGCACAAGTGTGAAATTTTCCCCACATTCTTGCAGACAGTTGTTGTTATGTCTTTTTTATTCTAGCTATCCCAAAGGGTGTGAAGTATTTCATTGTAGTTTTCAATTTTTTGTTTTTATTTATTTTAAAAGAAACATTATGTGGAGACCACAAGGAACCACTGAAGGTTTTTGTTTTGAGGGAGGAGGTAATTAGGTTTATTTATTTATTTTTAATGGAGGTACTGGGGATTGAACCCAGGACCTCCTGCATGCTAATCATGCACTCTACCACTGAGTTGTATCCTCCCCTGATTTGGTTTTGATTCAAGTCCTTTGTCCATTTTTATTTGCATTTTTAATTTTTTTGTTGTTATAGGAATTCTTTACATATTCTAGTTGTTAACCTCTTATCAGATATTGTTTGAAAATATTTTCTCTTATTCTGTAGGTTGCCTTTTCACTCTGTTGAATGTGTCCTTCGATGTGTAAAAGTTTTGATGTCCTTTGATATGTAAAAGTTTTGATGTAGTCCCATTTGTGTGTGCTTTTGGTGTCATATCCAAGAAATCGTTGCAAAGTCCAGTGTTATGAAGCTTTTCCTTTATGTTTTCTTTTAAGAGTTTTATAGTTTTAGTTCTTAGATTTAGATCTTTAATCCATTTTGAATTAATTTTTGTATGTGGTGTGAGATAATGAATGGTCCAACTTCATTTTTTTTTGCTTGTGGATATCCAGTTTTCACAGCACCATTTTGTTTTTGAAGAAGAATCCCATTGAGTAGTCCTGGCACCCTTGTCAAAAATCATTTGAATGTGTATTCCAGGGTTTATTTCTGGCCTTTCCATTCTATTTTATTGGTCTTTATGCCTGTCTTTATGCCAATATTATACCTTTGTGATATGTTTTGAAGTTAGGAAGTGTTTCCTCTAACTTTGTTCCCTTTTTCCTGAATTATTTTGATTATTTGGAGAACCTTGAATTTTTGTGATGAATTTTTCTATTTCTGCAAAGAAAAAAAAAAGCTCTTGAGATTTTGGTAGAGATTGCTTTGAATCTGTAGATTGCTTTGGGTAGTACGGACATCTTAACAGTATTGAGCCATCTAATCCCTGAATGTGGAGTGTCTTTCCATTTATTTGTGTATTCTTTAATTTCATTCAGCAGTGTTTTGTGATTTTCATTGTATAAGCCTTCCACTTCATTAGTTACGTTTATTCCTAGGAATTTTATTCTTTTTAGTGCTATTGTAATGGAGTGGTTTTCTGAATTTCCTTTTTGGATTGTTGATTTTTAGTGTAGAGAAGCACAGCTCACTTTTGTGTGATGACTTTGCATCTGACACCTTTGCTGAATTTGTTTATTCTATCAGGTTTTTTTTTTTGGTGGGGGTGAAATTTTTAGGTTTTTTTACATGTAAGAACATACCATCTGTGAATAGAGAAAATTTTACTTCTTTCTGATATGGATGGATATTTCTTTTTCTTGCCTAATTGTTTTGGATAGGATTTCCAATACCATGTTAAATAGAAGTGGAGGGAGGATGGCATCATTGCCTTGTTTCTGATCTTACAGGGAAAGCTTCTAGTCTTCATTCAGTATGATACTGACTGTGGCCTTTTGTAAGTGTTCTTTATTATGTTGAGGTACTTCCTTCATTGTCTAGTTTGTTTAGTGTTTTTTTTTTATCATTTAAAGGTGTTGAATCTTATCAAATGCTTTTTCTGTTATCAGTTGAGATGATTGGGGTGGGGTTTTTACTCTTCATTTTGTTAATACATTACAATGATTGATTTTTGAGTGCTGAACCAGCCTTGCATTCTGGGAATAAATCCTATTTTGGTCATGGTGTATAATATTTTTAATGTGCTGTTGAATTTGGCTTGCTAGTATTTTGTTGAGGATTTTTATATAAGTGTTCATCAGTGATTTTGGTCTGTAGGGTTTTTAAAAAATTAATATTTTTTAATTTTAATTAAAAACATTTTTTAATTTTTATTTTTTTAGTGGAGGTACTGGAGATTGAACCCAGGACCTTGTGCATGCTAAGCTAAGCTTGCACTCTACCACTAAGCTATACCTCTGGTCTGTAGGGTTTCTTTATAGTGTCTTTATCTGGCTTAAATTTAATTTTTTAAAAGTGATTTACATGTTTAATCTTTATTTAGGAAGACTTAAGTTTAGAATTAAAATAATTTTAGAGTACAACATATGTGTGACTCTCCTGTTATTGTCATTGTGTAGAATTACCAACCTTTTAAATTTGAAATAAGAAATGGAAAGTACCTGTACTGTTTTCATAAGCCTCATTGTGAAAAAATGTTTGATTTCTGAACTTGAATATGAACATAATTCAAGCCTATGAATTGTGTACTATTCATGTTAGTAGGAAGGTTAGTGGTTTATTGAGTAGATGCTTATGCTAGATATTTTAGTAAGGTGTTACCTAATCAGAAGTGTAAGGTACAAAAATTTTAAATATGTAGCATGTATGTTGTGTTTTGTCATACTAAAATGAACAAAAATATTGTGCTTAGTGGTAGTAACTGCAATTCTAAATTTTAGATTAAAATTTCCCATGACCCTTAATAAATGGTTTATTTTACACTTTGATTTTATTGTGTCTCAGGTATAATTGTATCTCCATCTTCATGTGAACCATTAATAAACACTCAAGATTTCGTTAGGTCCTCTTTACTGCCTTGAGTAAATAAATGTGAAGGTTTTTTGATACAGTCAACCCAAGAGTATATGAAATAAAAATCTGTGGATTTCCCTCAATCCATGCAGGATTATCCTGTATTTATCTACTTTGCTATGAAATCTGTCTTGATAATCTGCTATTGCTTGAAATCTGCCAGTGAACCAGTGGTGCCCAGTATGAAATGGGTTTGATGGTAATAATGCACTGTGCTTGTATCATACTGTATACTATTTGCGAGTGTTAACATGTGAAATTAGCTTGTTGTAAATTTGATTTTCAGATCTAGATATTCTTTTACACCAGGTAATTTGGTCTCACCTCTGAAATGTTGAAAGCCACTACACCCAGTAGTAATTACTGCTGTTTACTCATGATGTCTTAACATACAGAAAGTTAGGTCAGTGGAGCACATATGTATTTCAAATTAGTGCAGAAAGCTAAATGCAGAGTATGATATTCCAGTATAAGTGAGATGAAGAGTGAACATTGACAGTGCTTTAAAAAATGATTCTTATAGTTTAGCTGTGACTCTGGCAGACTGAGGTATGATTTTTTAAGGTGGTAGTATATGATAAAACAAATAGTTACCTGTTCTGATACTTACCTTGGGATAGGTATGATAGTTGACATATAATGTCTAGTCAACTGCAGCTTGTTAAGGCAAACTGGGAAATTAGCAGGCTTGGAATTAGATAGCTGATGTATGTCCACTCCTATATTAGGTATGATACGGTATCCAGTGTCTAGCAGCAGTCAGTGCCACTATGGTAGACAGATGAGAAGACAGTATTGTGTCATTTAGATTAGGGCAACTGGGGGAGACACAGGGAGACTGTTTTTAGAATGGGTTTAGGGGCAGGATTCCAGCTCCTGGGAAGGGGCTGGTAGATATATTATAGCAAGAACAAGGCAGGATATTGATCATTGGATGATTCAGGCATAGGGTACAATTGAGTACAGAGTGATAGAGTAGTGGGTCTGCAGGAATAAGGCAGAAGCCTTTTCTTATCCCCCACCTCCCCCTGTAGCACTCATTTGTTCTGAAGTTGATGATGGCGTGCTAGATTTTCTACAGAAATCAGAACTGATGGTCAAGAACTGGGGCAGGCTGAGTATGTAGGTTGGGCTAGGTGATCCTAATTGTGGTTAGAACTTGAGTCACAAATGGAAAGTATTGGGGAATGTGGGTGGACAAGGAAATGAGGAAGATTGCTGAACATCTACTATCCTACTCTTAAAAATAGGAGGGGAACAGGTGGATGTTTCCAGTTCTTTCTGGCTTTAGTTTCTGGCAGTGTATAGTGATGCCAAATCTATGTAGACTATGCCCCAGCTTGCTCCCTCCCCTCTTCCTGAAAGTAAAAGTTGTTTTTGAAGTATTGTGGCATTAGGTTTGTTTACTTTATCTACTTAGTTATTTTAGGAAGTTTTTTTTTGTTTTTTGTCTTGTTCTGTTTTTTACTTTTGGCCTCCCCCCTCCTTTCTGTGTATTAATTTTTAAGTTTGTAAGGGCAGATACTTGAGCTTTAGTTAGGAAATGTAGACAGGATCATTAATTCTCTTATGTATTCAGATTTCTTCCAGTTATACCTTCTCCAGATATCCTCCTCCTGCACTAGAGCAGCAGGTTCTACCTTTAGAAATTCTTTAGTTCTCTTTCCCAGTTTATGGAAAAGAAAATATATTTGTAAATGATATATGTGGTACTTGTGATGTGAGTATGCTATCAAGAAACGTTTAGGTGAAAATTTTGTTACTGGCCTGAGTATTACATGATCATTGCTTGATTTGTCATTCTTTTCACCCTGTCACTTAGTCAGAAGACTATAGAAATAAACTGGGGGAAGAAAAATACCTTTTTGAGCAAGGAGAAATCTTTTTTAAAGGTTACCAATCATCAAAGGAGCAATAGATTTCCTTCTTTTGAAGGTAGTTATTTATGTCTGATTTAATTTTTTTGGTGAGTTTTTCATTCTTGTCCTTTGTACTCAAAGTTGCCATGTATCATTTGACATAAGGAATGACAGCAACTTTCCTGTTTTCATTAACTATACTAATGCAGGAGCTAGTCTACTTTCTAACATTCACAATCTCATCTTAAATGACAGACTTCTGTCTGCTGTCTCCTAAGAAAGTAGATAAGCCGATAAAAGGAACATACCTTTGGGTCTTGTCAGGAGATCTTATGAAAGTTTCTGTTTCCTGCTAATCTTGTAGGTGAGCATAATAAAGATAGTTTTATGATAGAACTCAAAGTTTTTTGTGGGTTTCTTTTTGTAGATGCATATAACTTTATGAGATTTCATACCTGAAATATGAGTAAATCAGATTTTAGCAGCAGAGATAGTTTTGTAATTCCTCAGTTCAGCTATTTAGAGAAGATGTTGAACAGAAATTCCACCCTCATAATTTACTTTTTTTATACTAACAATAAGATTGTAATTAAAAATTTAAAAATCACCCACATTTTCTCCATCACGATAACTGTTTTCTTTTGCTTCTTTTTTTGGTGAATATTGTATCCTAATATAAGGCTTTTAACTTAAACTTTACCTATTTTGCTATACAGTTGTCATAAGTAGTTTTGCTACACAGTCATCATAAGTAGTTTCAGTGTATGAATTTTAATTACATTTGTAGCATAAGTTAATATGTGGCGGGACATTTAAATAGTTATTTATTTATTTATTTTAAAATTGAAGTATAGTCGATTTACAATATTGTGTTAAGTTTCCAGTGTACAGCATAGTGGTTCAGTCATGTCATATATATATATTCAGTCACCATATATATATATATATGAATATATATATATATATTCATTTTCCTCTTCCTTTTTAAGTGTTTGTATTATAATGATGGTGGTATTCCAGAAGAGTATGTACATTTCCGAGATGTGATCCTCATAGATACAAGAATATAACCCTTTTGGGAGGAGTGTTAAGATAAGGGGGTGTCATGTGGTGTATGTGCTGAGTTTGCTAGCTTTTAGGAGTTGGATATTTCTGCATTTTTAGGGAAAGGATTAATACACCAACTACTTTAAGTGCTCTCCCCCACTCCCCAATAACACGTAGGTTCTGAGGGACTTTGTTATTAATAGCTCTGTTTTGTAGCTTTTTTATTTTCTATCTTGAGACCACTTGGGATTGAAACAATCATTCTTTTGTAAAAAGAAATCAGAATTACTTTAAGATTTTTAAACAATATTAAAGAAAATCGGGTTTTTTTGTGTGTGTGTTTACTTTTTCCTGGGAGGATAATTTTAATCAATTAAGTCATTTGGAGTTAAGAATACAAGCATAATTATATATATTTAATATATATTTGTGTTTATATGCTACATAGTAGGTGTCCAGCAGGTTTTCAGACGTGGAGGAAGAAAGTTTTTTTGTTATTGAATTAATTTAACTTGGGATCTAAACTGAGTAACAGGTCCTAAACGTATTTATTATAGATCACTTGAAAAAGTTATGGTGATCAACTTTCAGCTTTTAGATCTGTTTACATCAGGAGTACTGCTGAGAGTGTTTACTTGAATTTAACATATAGAATTAAAAATATATAACCACTTATTACTTTTTAATCCAATAATTATATAATGAATGTATTTAACAAATCTTTAATGGCAGTGTATTATATACACTTGAGCCTAAGGAAGTGGTTTTACTTTAAAGTATATTATTCAAGCTATCAACAAATGTGTTTGCTTAGTTTTAAGTAAGGAGAAACAGAAGCTAGTTGTTATTGAAAATATTTTTTCCCAAGAAGAAAATAGTGATTGAGAGTTAAAGTAAATTTCATTTCTATGCTTTATCCTCCAAAGCTGTTGGAATGTTAATTCTTTTATAGTAGTTATAGAAAATTGGTACATATGCTAAAAATCTCAGAGTTTTTCCTTGACACTAGGTGAGAGCTCCACCTTGTGATCTTTGAGCATATTTTTTTAAAAATTAATAACCTACAGTAGGCCAGAAATGGTGTGGTGAGTTAGATTATTAAACTTACACTTTTATTTGAGCATTATGTATTCTTAGTTTTGGGTTTCCCAACTTAGGTCAAATGGTGTTAAGTAAATTTAAAGCCCTCGTTTGGGAATTTTTTAATGAAAATCCTTTGGGGAAGCAAATTGTATTTGTATATAGCTGTAAACATTTAAAATAAAAAGGGAAAAATTCTCAGTTCTTCCTGCAGATAAAATTTATATTCTTAAAGAAAAAAAACAATGCTAACTTACCCATTATTTCTCTCCTTTAAATTACAAAGCAGCTTCAATGTATATAACTCTTTTGAGCTATGAAGAACTGTTTTGGTGGCAAATTAGTTACTTAGAGAATGATTACAATAGTAAAACCTCAAGACACATGGAATTTAATACTATGTTTAATAATAGGTGGCAGTAGAGATAGATGCTTTCTCTTAGAAATAAATTTATTTTCACATTTATTGTTACAGGTAGTTCTATAAGGGCAAGCATCATTGCCCTCCTGTTCACCACTGTATGTCCAGTGCCCACCACTGCATTTGGCACATGGTAGATACTGTTAGTTGGTTGGATGGATTTTTAATATTGATAAACTTTTAAAAACAGATGTTTCACTAGGATAGAGAGTTGGCTAGTTTAGTTTAATAATTTTTTCTAAATCTATCAGACTCTGTCACGGTATTTCTTTTTAAAATATAGGCACCTTGTCTGGGAGACTTACATCTTCGTAAATTGTTTTTCTTTTGTGTTTGCTTTGGTTTCTAAATTACCAAATACATACTAGTATAACCTTATAGTGAGCAAAATAATTTGACTTGGCAAGACTTCTTGTACACTAGAAATTAGTTCTGTGCTACTTAGAGGAATGTAGTTTATCACACAGTACCTATTTTATTTAGTGCTTTCTGCTTTTCAGAGCTGATTCATTCTTTATGTCCCTTAGGAGAATCCATTTATGAACTATCTTTAAAGTCTGCTTAAAAACTGTATATTTAAGAAATGCAGCAAGTTTGGTTTTATAAAATGCTTAGAGAGAAGGGGCAGAGAGGAGTAGCTTAATTAGAGTGAGCAAGGAAGTGCAGTGTTTTGAACTTTTTTATTTTAATTACATATTAGTGGACATTTATGATGCTTTTTAGAGAGTTAAAATTAATGGAAAAATTAAAATGATCAGTTTCTTGTATAATGTCTATGCTGGAAGAGATCATTAGAGAAGTTCATCAGTAGGTGACATTTGAACATTTATTATTAATTGGATATGTTTAGTCTTTAGGTGGCTACCAAATACTAGATTCACTTGGAAATAAAATAAAATTATAAAGTTAAGAGCTTCAGACCCAGCCTATTTTCTTTTTTGTTATAAATTTGTCATTTGCTTTTAGATCACTCTCTTGTTTAGGAACTACATCTGTGACTTTCAAAACTAGAAATAATACCCTTCCTTTGGCCAAACTTAAACTTCGATCACAAATGGCATTTGTCTCTTGTCCATATGACATTATTTGTATTTAAGTTGATTGGAAGTTCCTTGAGGGAATAGTTAAAAACTAAGATTCCCCCCCCCCTTCCTGTTCAATGCAGATGTATTATTATGAAGTAGTTATTTATTAATAATAAACCAGGTTTTGGACTGTATGTTTTTTCTATGGTTGAAGAACCCATTTTTAAAATGTTTTAAAATTGTATCAGATTTTTTTATTAGCTCCTTTTAACTGTACTGTACATCATCAGCAGAAAGGTATAGAATTTTCAGGCATCTTGTATTATGGTTTAAACTTGTCAAAGATTTTAGGACGAGTGAAAGAGTCACATTCTGTTCCTAGTTAGGGTATCTGTCTTTTAAAGCCAGGCTAGAGAATCATGACAAATTTTAGAAAATAATTGTAATAAAAGGTTCTTTCCTAGTAACTGTTGTTACTATTGTGGGGCTATAACAGTTATAACAAATTCATATCTAGAAAAAGCAGTCAGATCCTTTTTGACTGCTTTTCTTCGAAAGAAATCCTTATTTACTAAAACACATTAGCAGGCACTTGGAAATTTAGTTTTTGAGTAGATAGATACCCTTCCCGATATTTTTGGTGTGTTCATAATAAATACGGCATCCTCCCTCCCCTTTTAAAGGAATTGTCTGTCTTAGAAGAAAGAAGCAAACCATCATTTTGCCCACGTAAATATATGAATGTATTTCTGACTTTGGGGCGTTCCAGAAGATGATAAAGAAATGATAGCAGCTCCAGAAATACCAACTGATTTTAATCTACTTCAGTAAGTATACTATGATAATTTCTAAATACTTGTTTTTTCCACAGAATGGGAAATGTATTAACTTCCGTTAAAGTTGCTTCTGCTTGAGAAGATCTAATATTTCAGTATAAGATAGCATTGCATACTTTGAAACAGTTTATATCAATGCTTATTGGGCTCTGTAACAGTAATTCCATGCTTTTTATACAGTACATTTAAGTTTATTTTTTAATTTAGATACTGTAAAATTTATTATTTTTGCTCTTCAGTTCTTTGAGTCCATACTTGGTTTTACAGTAGCAACTGTTTTGAGGGAATATCATGAAATTCTTAAAATGGGAAGTGTTCTCATTAGTAAGGAATATATACCAGGCAGTAATATTTAGGATGTAATGTCAGATTTCTGTTATAAAATTAAATGATAGGCTAAAACAAACATAGGAGGGTAGGATGTGCTTTCCATGTTTTTTTCAGAAACAAATGACATGCTCGTTTGTCCATAAAGTCACTTCAAAGAAAGTATTTCCTTTAAGCCTTATCTTAAAAGCTATACGTACTCTTTATTCAACTTTTATTCTAATTACTCTTTGGTGTTGATATAAGAAAGAATTTGAGCTACTGTATATGCAGTGGTGATTTTTATGCTAAGCTCCAGCTTCGTTAGGTGCCTAAGTGAAAACTTAACCCTTAAACTGCCCATGGACCCCTTTAACTTTACACATATGTACACCACACTATAATTGTTATTAGACTCTTTGTAAGACTTGATGTAAAAACAATCTGGTTGCTGAAAATTTTGAAAACAACAGATACCCTTGTACATAGTGGTGGCCAGTGTCTGCTTTTGATGTTATATGAATTTTCATTTTAAAAATACTTCTATATTCAGACTATTAAGGGTCTGCTGGGATATTGCCAATATTTCAAAGTATGAGTTTTAATGTGATTTTAATCCCAGTTTATATTGATTCTGTTTTAAGATTCTTGAAAATTTCTTGGCTTTGTTTTTGTTTGTTTGAAGGAGGCTATGGGATCATCTGAGAAAAAGAGTAATTTTTGATTTGACTATTATAAAGTTGTGAAATTCCTCAAATACATTAATACATTAGAGACAATTAAAAGGATTTGTATTATAGACTGTTGACTATTAGAATAGATCAAGTAATTAGGGTCTGAAGTAGGATAACAGAAAAGAGGGAATTGATGTTGTGGAGATAGATAGCATTTGATTGGGTATGTGAGTAGGGGCCAGGTAAAGGAAAAGGAGTGGAAGATTCAGTCATGTGATAGATGACTTGAAGTTTCAAGCCACTTTTAGGTTAACATAGTAATGGTCTATAAACATTTTAGCTTGTATTATTTCACCTAGGATAGGTTTTTGTTGTTCTTTTGACTTTAAAAATAGAAGAAAGCATTGGAGACTCACAAGAATAATTTCTTTGGTTGGGAATATTTTAGACTAATTCTCATTACTCCAGTTTTCTTCAGGAGGTTTTCCAGTTAATAATTAAACCTGTAGTGGCTTATTGTTTTAGTTGGGATAGCCTGGAGATGAGGATTAAGCATGTGTTGAGCCTTTGATTGCTTTGCGGCCATTGGAATATTGGCAAAGACTAGTAAGTGCAGACTTAGAGCATTTACTGAGCTCTTTAGGAGAGCTGGTATCCCACAGATGTCTTATTTATATACATCAAGTTGTTTAAAAACATTTTCAGTCTTTTTAACAAGGCCATATAGACACTTGGGAAGATTATTGATAACAGTCTTTTTAAGATGTAAGAGGCATGAATTTCGGGGTTAATATTAAGCAGTCATTCAGTTTTTGGTGCATTAACTCTGGGAGATGATGTTATTACAGGCTCTTTCCTCGCAACATTATAGGACATAGTTAGGATTGCCATTATCTTCAATACATTGTTTAAATAACTTTGTAGGTAAGTGGTATAAAAAATAACTTTTTTCCCTGCCAGCATCTTAACCATTACGTTAATTTTATAAAGTATTCCTACCTCACAGCCTCTGGACAACTGGTTATTATAGAAAAAAAAAAGGAAATAGAAGAAATCTAGTTAGAGAAGACTAGCTTTAGAAACATAGCCTTTCACTTTGATTCTGTTTATTTTAAACAAAACTGATACTAGGTTTACACATTTAAAATGGTAAAACCTCTATCTTTTATGTGTGTGGTTCAATTTCAAATGCCAAATATGCCTTGCTTTAAGCATTTAAATGTGGGTATGTTATTACTATTTAGATAGATATGTTTACATATATAAGAAGCATCACACATGCATATTTAAATTAGTCTACTTCCTTATGCCCAAGAAAATCCAAATTATACAACGCACTCCTACTCCAAAGTGAGGGATAGTTTCTTAGAACTGTAAGTTTACATTTTAGAGATTAAAGAGACTTTATGTGGTTGCCAAGGGGGAGGGGGGTAGGAAGGGACAGACTGGGAGTTTAAAATTTGTAGATACTGACAGGCATATGTAGAATAGATAAACAAGATTATACTGTATAGCATAGGGAAACATATACAAGATCTTGTAGCTCACAGTGAAAAAATGCGACAATGAATATATGTATGTTCATGTATAATTGAAAAATTATGCTCTACACTGGAAAATGATACAACATTGTAAACTGATTATAACTCAATAATAAAAAAAGAGACTTTAGAGATTACATTCTTTCTTGCATAAACATTGTTTATAGATGAGAAGATTGAGAGACTGTCAGTTCAAGACCACACAGTTTCTTAGTACAGCTCTAGAACCAGTTCTCTTGACTATGGCTCACTGCCTCTTTACTTCATAAAGGATCTTGATCAATTAGCACACTTCCCCACTGTATCTCAAATGGTTTGTTTGTAACAATGTTTTCTACATATTCTTTCAGAAACACATGTTTTCTACAGTTACCCTCAGGTTTATAAATGTTTTTTGAGTGATGTAGTAGAGGTCATAGGATCCTTAACATTGCTAAAATTCCTAAAGATTATCCAGTATCTAGTGCAAAAACCCAGTTTCCCCTGTACACCATAGTCTTTGAATCAGAAAATGAAACCAGCCATTCCAGTAGAACACCACAGTTCCTAGGGTTAAAAATTTTGAGAGCCCTTGGTTTCGTTTTTATGCTTTAGTTAAAAGTTAATAAAAAAAGTTTAGACATTTGTGTTTTAGTTTATTGTTTTTGTGTTATGTAACCTTATATGTTTGGTAATGTGCTATGGTATGATGCTTTGGGAAAGCATCTTAATTACATTTAAATCTAATACAGAATTTTGTAATGAGTTAACCAAGCCTTCCTTGTAGAAAATATGGCAAAAATTAGAAACTCCATCTACATTTCTAAGAAAGGTTTTAAATAATTGCCTATCTTTTTGTCATAGGGAGTCAGAAACACATTTTTCTTCTGACACAGATTTTGAAGACATTGAAGGAAAAAACCAAAAGCAAGGCAAAGGAAAAGTATGTACAGAATATGTGTTTTTATTTGGGTTAAGGTCCTAAATACACATATATGAATAAACATAATTATATGTTTAATGTCTAACATATATTTAGCTATGTCTCAGATGTTGTCTTTTAAAAATGCTTTTTTTTTTCCTGGTTGGTGTGGTTTCTTTGACTTTTAGACCAAATATCTTTCATTATCTACTTATATTACTATAAAGTTGGAATTACTACATCATTGTTTCTAGTAGTTTATTTTATAAAGCATAGTATGCTAAGCAAAATACGGTATTCTGTTGACTTTATTTTTACTTACACATGACTCAATATAAAGCAAATCAGTAAATTTCTTATTCTAAAGCACCCTAAAAATGTAACCTACAAGCGTTTAAGTCTAATGGGTTACTTTTGGCAAGTTTTACTCTTTATAAGTAATGTCAAGGATAAAAACTAACAAAGTGAAGTTCTGAGTCAGTAGAATGTAAGTTTAGAGCATCAGTTGGGTAGCCTGAGGGGTGTGGATGACTTAGGGAATTGTTAAATCATTTTGCTGTTTTGGAAAATATGTTTCACTTTGTGCATGTGAAAATACATTGTGCAAAAGATGATTTGTTTTTGTTCACCATTTTCTTTGCCAAAATGAAGTTTGGATTTATATTTTCTCACAACACATTTTCTTTTAAAAAGTCTAAATAATGCAGAAATGTACAATGAAGAAAGTAAAAATTTCCCATTTTAAACATGTAAACATTGTGGTGAATGTACATATGTATGTATATACACACACACCTATGTATAAATATGTCATAGAATTTTGCTTAAATGAAATCATACTATGTAAATGGTTTAATTTGCTTTTAAAAGTTAACAGTATGTTGTCAGCAGCTTTCTTATCAGTGAATTTTTCCTGTCTGTAATTTTTAATGGTATCATAGCATCCCATTTTATGTAAGGAACATAATTTATTTAACTAGTCTTTGGAATATCTTTTTAGAGGGTACATAATCCATGTGTTTCATAATTTCATATGCATTCTTAGTCCTCTAAAAAGTAATAGTTTGAGAGAGAGTGAAAAGAGAAAGTGGGAAAGAATACAAATGTTAAATCATGACTATCCAAAGACAGCCATAATTCTAGTGGGTAGGATATGGTTATTCATTAGAAAACCGGTTTTTGTTTGTTTGTTTGTTTGTTTTTTCTGTCATCATCTTGCAAAACAGAAACTACTTTAGACCTTGATTTGATTTGCACGCTGAGATAAGACTTATAGTGGCATCTGAATAGAGTAGCCACTGCTTTGAGTCAGGTGTTAGGGGTCAGATCAAGGACTTATTATAATGGTAGTATTTTGACCCTATACTATGTATGTTGGATGCACTGTGCTAAAATTTTACATGTTATCTAATTTAATGATTGAACAACCCTGTAGATTAGAAAACTTCCTTATTTTTATAGATAGGAAACTGAGGTCTAGAGAAGCTTAGTGGTAAAAGGATTTGAGCCCACATCTGTTAAAAGATGATGTTCTTAATCCACTATAGTATACTATCTAGTCTTCTTGTTTTCTGCTCTACAAGATTATACCCAGGTTAGCATGTTTACTTCTTGTACTTGCCAATATTATCACTCCTTGCACATTGTTTTTTCTAGCACAGCGTATCCGTTGAGTCATTTTAATTGTACTAATTAGTTTTTCATACCAACAGGGAATATTGAGGCATATGATAGATAAATTGCAAATACATAGCTCCATGTTAATTAACATGAACATTTTATACTTTTCTAGTGTACTCTTTGTAGTTGATCTTTTCTTTCACCCTTATCTCTGAAATTCCTTTTACTGGAGACAAAAGCCTGGGGACAAAAGCTTTTCATTCTACAATTAGTAATTAATGACTTAGGTTCACAAAGACTGAATCTTATTAACAAAATAATGTAAATTAACAAGTAGTATCTCTCATTTGTTAGGAAGGGATTTGAAGTAGTTCTTAAGAGTAGAGTGGTTTTGGACTCTTGAAGAAGGAGGAAGGACCCTTTATGGAACAAAGTATAGAAACATACAGACTGTCAGTGGAAATAAGTTTGTAGACCTGGCAGTAGATCACAGATCTGCAAACTATGGACTGTTTTTGTACTGCCCACAAACTAAGAATGGTTTTTACATTTTTAAAGTGTTGTAAGAATAAAGATTGTGACAGAGACAGTTTGTGGCCTGCAGAGCCTAAAATGTTTACTATCTGGTACTTTACAGAAAGTTTGTTGACTGTTGGCTCTAGATCATAGAAATGTATAGGTCTAAAAGAGACCTTCAAAATCATTGAATCTGTAAATATTTTAATACAATTCTAGCGTTTTAGAAATGAATACTCTGAGTTAGGGAATAACTTGTTTTTTAGTAACAAGGTATAAGTGCTGTTGGAGATACTTTATAACTAAGGCAGGTAGGCAACCTTTTCACGATTTAAGAAGTCCCTATTCCCAATATCAGCAACTTTCTTATAAAGGGACTTCATTTCCGTAGTGTTCATTAATTGAATTTTCATGATAAACAAGTGTTGGAGGGAGGGCCCAGAACAAGAATGAGATTGATACACCCATTCATACTGTTTAGAATTCCTTTGTCAACGCACTGCAATGATTTATAAGGCTAACAATAGACATCAAGTTAAAATATTGAATTATGAGTTACTTATTTCATAGAGTTTTATTATTCTTGTTGCCCACTCCAGCCTGCACCCTAGAGCAACAATCCTATGAAGTAGGCGCAGTTGTATTCTCACTTTACAAGTTAGGAAATCTCTGCAGCACAGTGTGATTAAGTAACTTGCCCAAGATCCCTCAGCTAACAGGGATAGAAATTTAGACTCATACAGTCTGCTAGTCTGCAGAGACTGTGCTCCTACCTGCAGTGTCACATGTGGTATATAGTAGTATAAATGAAAAAGGTGATACCACAAAGAAGCTGTCACCATATCATTTTATTATGACATATGTGTATGGTACTCCCCTTTAGGTCAGGTTTTAAGCATGTTATAATTATGAATCCTATCAGCTGCTTCTGCTGTATTTTATTTTTGAACTCTCAAGGATATAAGGATATAATTTAACCAACTTATATTTTTATGCAGACTTGTAAAAAAGGCAAAAAAGGCCCAGGAGAAAAGGGCAAAGGTGGAAATGGAGGAGGAAAACCTCCTTCTGGTCCAAACCGAATGAATGGTCATCACCAACAGAATGGAGTGGAAAACATGATGTTGTTTGAAGTTGTTAAAATGGGCAAGAGTGCTATGCAGGTAATATTTATTGTGTTCTTCCCAGTTCATTTGTACATATTGAACTTCAGTGATTTCTGTAAAATACATCTCTGATTTTTCTAATTGTGTTTTAAAAATTTCTAACACTGCTTATTAGAAAAAAGCAACAAACTAGTCAGAAAACTAGGGATTTGTCTATTCAGGCGTAAGACCTTTAATCTGTGTCTCGTCATTTTCTGCTGCATTATTTTCTTTTAATGGCACATAATAAAAAATTATTTGGTCAAAAAATATGCTGATGTGAACCCTGACTATGAGGTTTCAGTTTCCCCTGAATTTATGTAGTGGCTATTAAAATATGAAGTCCTTTGCCCATACAGAATTCTTGGTTGAGTGACCTAATAAAATCACTATCCACTTCAGTGAACTGAATTATTTTGATCACAGTTGTATTTTACAAATTTTATTACCTGTGCTGTTTCTTAGCTGAAGAGTAAAAAGTTGGAGTCATATCCTTGTCAAATCATCTTAAATTTTGCTTCTTCATAATTTTATGACAATAAAAGCATTCAGGCTTTACACTGGAGGCTAAACCCATATATGGTTTTAAATATTGAATAAATACTAAAAGAATATACATGCCTAGTGAAATTGTTTAATTTACAAAAGCAATAAGGAATTTTTTTTTCCTTCATGGAATTAACTTTAATCAACAAAAGGTACACATGGATGGTTTAGGGAGGGCTAGCCATTAAGCTTTTTGTTTTTAATGAATAACTGAAATGTAAATCTTATTTATAAATATGGAGTTATCTAAATATGTGTAATTTTATAAATACATTTTAAAATATCAATTTAAACTAATGAACATTTTTACACGTAAAATGAAAAAGAATTGTTGGCTTTTGAAGTATCAATTGCACAGTGCAACGTATTTTCTTAAATTCAAATTCACCTTTTATGCATATATGGTTTATGTTCACATAGCTGTGATTAGGATGTAGATTTTATTTCTTGTTTAATGTTTTAAATGATTATTTTGTGTACATATTTGAAAAATAATTTCTTGTTATATTACTGTGCCATGGTTTATTTAGTCATTCCCTAATTTAAAAAATTATCGTCTTTGTAGTTCCCATTTTGGGTTAGTTTTATTGAAGGGATAAATTATCTGTCACATCATATACCATTTTATCACCTTCCTTTTTATATTTATATTATACTTCTCTAATATTTTGTTCTAGGTGGCTAAATGCGTTAATCTTTTTTCTGATATCTTTTGTTTTTTGTTAACATCAGAAACCTCAACTTATATCCACAGCTAATTAGGCTATTCTATTTTTGTTTAGTCTGTTTTTTTTTTAACTTTTTGGCATATCTGAAATTTTAATAGAAATTGTGAGGGCTTAGCTTTGTATTTCTTTTTGTTAATGATATCTCAGTGTTTAAAGAATAAACATTTTCCTTTTTTTCTGTTGCTTATGGTTTGTCATATGTTAAGATTGTACCTCTGTGCCATTTTTCTGTTTCTAAATGTGCTTTTCCCCTTAAAAGCAGAATGCCCACAGTGTATCTCCATTGGTTTCCTTGAATCATTTTTCCACCTCCAGTTTGTTTTGTGTACTCCCACTTGTGTTATCTTTCTAATACCAATTTTCATCAAGGAAGTCTTCTGTTTACAAACTTTCAAGAGTTCTTCCTTATCTAAAAGTTCCAGCCCCAACTTCCTTTTGGAATACTTGCTGTTTTATAGCCACAGTATGTTCTCTGCCCCCAGACCATTCTTTTAGTTTTTCTTACTGCATGGAATATTGTTATTTTCCTCTCTTCCATATCGTACAGGATTGACTAAATCAAATGTCACTCTTTTTTTGAGAAGCATTCTTGGACTCTGTCTCCTTCTACCCATGAATGTTTTTCTTACTCTTCTCTTTCCAATGTAGCACTTAGTATATTGTATTTTAGTTATGCACATGTCTGTATTTGCTTCTAGATTATTCATTCCTTAACCGAAGACTGTGTGTTACTTTTTTGTATTCCCAGAGTATACTTATTTCAGTAATTATAAGGGAGAGTGAATAAGTACAAGACTGGCTGTTGGTTTTAAAATACTTCTTAAATTTTAAGAAAGGACAAACCATGCATGTGTCCCTAGTTCTATTAGATGATAGATGTTGAATTTTGTTGAATGAGTTCTTAGTATACTATATGATTAAAATATTTAAATATAGTTCAATGTGATAGCTTGTTTTATTTTTACTCTTTGTGTTCAATAGGTATTTATTACAGCAGCCATATATAAACTCTAGTATAAACTCTACTTGATCTTCATTAATAACTTTTAAATGTGATATGGTGATCTTTTTGTGAGATTTCATTAAATTTTTTTTATATCTTTATTGACAAGAATAGCCATTCTAGTTATTTATTGCTGCATAACAAACCACCCCAAACTTAGTGATGTAAAAAAACAGCCACTTTATTATGCTTAGTGATTCTGTGGATCTAGAATTCAGACAGAACTTAAATAGATTTGTCTCTTCTGTGCTGCTTATCCTTGATGGCTGGGGTTTTAGCTGAGATAGCTTGAAAGCCTGGAGGTCAGAAAAACAGGGACTATAGTCATCTGCAGTCTTCTTTATTTATGTTTGGTGCCTAGTTAGGAGTGACTTGAAGGCTGGGCTCAGCTGTAACTATAACCTAGAGTACCTACAATGGCCCTTCCATGTGGCATTGTTTTCTTTTAGTATGGATTCTGGGTTTGGAGAGAGTGTCCTGTGAGGAAGTATTTAGATCCCCAATGCTGTAAGAACCCAATACAGAAATTGAGTAGCCTCCTATGACCTAATCTTGGAAACATTATTTCCGCCGTACTCTGTTCTAGAGAAGGGGGCATAGACCCCACTTCTTTTTGGGGAACAATGTCAAACAACTAGGGGTGATGTTTTAAAACTTTCATAGTCCCTTAATATATTCTCTTGATACTTATTGCCTGTATCATATTTGGAAATCATCTTAAACACATTTCTTTCATAAATTGAGTTGATTAACTTATACAAGCTGCTGTAAAATTTAGAAAAGGACTGAAATCTAGAAATTAAGCAAAATTTTAGAATATGTCCAGTTTCTCTGAGCCAGGTAATTCTTAGATAATATTTCCTTTTTCTTTTCTTTTTGTGTAATCATATTATCTTTCTTGTACAACAAATTGTACATATTTTATTTATTCAGTTCATACCCAGATTCCATATTTATTGGTATATAACTTAATATATTTTCCCCTCATAACTTTTCATTTTTTATATTAGCTGTTATTTATTATCCTAATTAAAAATTTTTTTAAATTTTTTTTTGTTGTGATTTCTTCCATCCACAAAGGAATCCAGTACTGCTTAAATTTTTTAGTTCTGTTATTTAAAAAAAATTGCTACATTGAGATATACATCACAAACCATAAAATTCACCCTTTTAAAGTGTAAATTCAGTGGTTTTTAGTACATTCATAGAGTTGTACAACCATTACCACAATCTAATTTTAGAATTTTTTTTTAATACCCTGGAAAGAAACCTTCTGCCCATCAGCAGTTAGTTTCTCCTCACCTGCCCCCAGGTTTAAGTAACCATGAATCTATTTTCTATAAATTTACCTATTCTGAACATTCCAAATAAAGGGAATCATACAATATATGGTCCTTTTTGAATGGTTTCTTTGACTTAGCATAATGTTTTAAAGGTTCATCCATGTTGTGGCATGTATTATAACTTCGTTTTTATTGCCAAATAATATTCCATTGTATGGATTATACCATATGTATATATTTTTTAATCCATCCATCCCTTGACATACCTATGGTTTGTCTCCACATTTTGGACATTGTGAATAATGCTGTTAAGAGTATTATTATACAAGTTTTTGGACATACGTTTTCATTTCTCTTGGGTAGTATATACCTAGGAGTTGAGTTGCAGTGTCATTTGGCTACTCTTTAACCTTTTGAGGAGCTGCCAAACTAGTTTTTCAAAGTGGCAGCACCATTTTACATTTTCACCAGCAGTGTTTTAGCATCCCATTTCTCCAAATCCTTGCCAACATTTGTTATTGTATGTATTTTTTAATTATTGCCATCCTAGTGGTTATGAAGTGGTATATTATTGTGGTTTTGATTTCCATTTCATTCATAACTAGTTACATTGAGCGTCTTTGCATGTGCTAATGGCCATTTGTTATATCTTTTACATAGAACTGTCTATTCATATCCTTTGCCTATATTTTTAATTGAGTTATTTGACTTTTTAAAATTATTAAGTGTATTTTTTTATATTTTCTGGGCACAAATCCTGTATCAGACACAGGATTTGCAAACATTTTCTCCCATTCTGTGGGATATCTTTTCACTTCCTTGATGGAGTCCTTTGAATAACAAAAAGTTTTAATTTTGAGTAAGTCAAATTTATTTTTCCTTTTGTCTTGTGCTTTTTGATCTAATATTGAAGGTTTTGCCTAATGCACGGTTATGCAAATTTACTTCTGTGTTTTATTGTTTTAGTTCTTACATTTAGGTCTTTGATCCAGTTTCAGTTAAGTATCGTGTACAGTGTGAGATAGGGTCCAACCTCATTCTTTTACATAACAGATATCTAGTTGTTCCAGAACCATTTGTTGAAAAGACTAGTCTTTCTTTATTGAATTGTGTTGGCATCCTTGTCAAAAATCAAATGACCATCAATCTAAGGATTTATTTCTGGACTCTGAATTTTATTCATTAATCTGCATATCTGCTCTTATGTCAGTACTGTACTGTCTTGATTACTGTCGCTTTGTAGTAAGTTTATAATTCATGAAGTGTTGAGTCTTCCGATTATGTTCTTTTTTCAAGATTGTTTTGACTCTTCTGGATCTCTTGCATTACTATAAGAACTTCAGAATCAGCTTTCCAATTTCTGCTAAGAAGCCACCTGGGAGTTTGACAGGGATTGCATTGAGTCTATAGATCAATTTGGAGGGTATTGTCATCTAACAATATCGAGTCTCCAGATCCATGAACTGTCTTACTTTCTTCTGATGTCTATTTAGCCTTCAATTTGCCTTTCTTATTAATATGGGACTATTAATTAGTGCTCACTATTGGAAAAAGGTGTTATTTTATTCTGCATTCCCTCAGGCATTCATTTTTTAAAATTAAAAAAAAAAGTTTCATTCCATTGCAGTGTTAATATTTTAAATATTATTTAGTACAATATTTTGCTAAAAATATTTAGTACATTATTTAGTCAAAAATATTTTAGTGTTTCCTAAGACATCTATGGTGTCACTAAGAAATAATAAATAATTTCAGTTTATAGAGTTGGATCCCATAGTTGTCAGATTCCTTTTAATGCAAAAAATGTAGAAGATGGATCATCATTATGTTCTATCAGGTGATTAATTTACTGAATTTGATTCTATTTTATTATATTTTAACTTTAAACTTCAGTATATAAATATGTATTTATTGAAGTAATGTGATACCACTTAATACTGAATCTTAATGACTTTAATCTGACTTAATTAATTCTTGGAACATAAGAAAAAGCTAATGGTTTTTTCCTCCTCTTCTCTACTGTAGTCGGTGGTAGATGATTGGATAGAGTCATACAAGCATGACCGAGATATAGCACTTCTTGACCTCATCAACTTTTTTATTCAGTGTTCAGGCTGTAAAGGTAAGATATACTTATTTTGGAGGCAGAATGTTCTCAAATGATCTCTTCTTACTTCACCTAAAGATACATTAGCCATTTACATGGAAAATAATGCCAAGATACTGAATTGTTTGCATTATAACCAAAGAAAATGTATTTAAGGAAAAAAAAAAGCAAAGAACAACGTAAGAGAGGAAGTCTCTTGAAATAGTTGTTTTCATATGTGAAAGTTAACCAAAAACTTGGCAATTTATAATTGTTATGTTACTTTTATTAAATATATCTCCCACTTTCAGCATCTGGTTTTAGGAACAAAGAAATGGATTAAGAAGGGAGGAAGAAGATAATGAAGAGATACAGGTTCAAGTGGCAGGGAAATGTAAAGTGTAGGGAATTAAAAAGTGCCCTGAATAACAGTAAGTAAGTAAGTAAGTTAAGCAAGGTATTGGTGAAATCTCCAGGTTTTTTTTTTTCCTAAAAGGAAAAAAACTCTGGAGTAGGGAGTGGGGTCTTATTTAAAATGTTTATACTTTATTTAGAAAGGTTTTTAAGTAAGAGTAGAGAAAATATATAGAAATGTCTTTCCTGGAACAGAAGTTTAGCATACACATTTGGCAGGGGGACAAAATTGTGTAAATTGGAGAGTCATATATCCTGATCTGGATTAGTAGATAAGTCAGTCAAGATCATGGGCAGGTTCTGATCTATTCTGTATCTCCCCAGTACTTGTCCCATCCTTGAAATTCTAGAAGATAACATGAGCAAATAAATGTTACAGAGTTTTCCAGGGGTATTACATATTTTAATGAAAATGGCACCAAAGACATAGGCATTAGAAGTCAGGAAGAGGAAAGGTTGCTAAAAATAGATCTAAAAAACTAAGATGTTAAAAAATGACTGATTAAAGCAAATCTGAAAAAAGATTGCAAGAAGAAATTTACTAATGTCTACTCCTTTAATTCTATAAAATTTCTTCAAAAACCCTGTCATTGGAATTGGAAAACAAGTAACATTATAAGAACTGATGAATTTTATTTGAGGTTGATCACAACTTCCAGTGTAGCCTCCATGTTAAATGTTACATGTGTGAGGCCTGGTAGGCAAATTTATTAACTTCTTGAGTCTGTGGTCTTCATAATACCATTAATGTGGTCAGTTTTGAGAAATTTTTTAAAATGTCTTGAGAATTGCCTACTTTACTTGACAGTTTTTGCTAAAGGTAGCTGTAAATCAGTATTACAAAATTCTACTGAATCTGCTCAGAGGAAGTGTTGTGATAATGACAGTGTAATGAACCAGTGTAATTCTTTAGTTAATGTTATTTTTATTTTGTCTATGTCCAGTCCATCTTTCTGGAGTAGAAGGGTACAAGTACCTGTTTGTTGTGTGATGTAATCAAGAGCAATGTCATTTCTCTTTAGATTCCTTGAAAATGGAAGGTTGATTGCAGAACAGCTGAATAGGTGCCAGAAATAATTTGATGAGTTGAAATTCTAATTTTTATCTTTAGCCTTCCCTGTTTTACTGTAGTTTGATCAGTTTTAGTTTCCTAATTGGGCTTCTGAATTGCAGTTTTAAAACAAAGCCCTAATAAGAGCATTTTCCCTTTATCAGATATATTTCCTTTTCTGGCATCATTGTGTTTATAAGTCAGGAACTTTCAACATTTTGGATATACCTTGTCACAAACCAGATTGTGAAGATTTTTTTTTAAATTAAAGGTGTTGAATACTTAAATAGATTTCAACATGCTATAATATTTATTTTAGAATCAGAGAAGCTACATACAGAGAAATTTACCAGGTAATCAAAAGTTAAGGTCATTAAGTACTTAGAAAACACACTCAATTATTTTGATAGAATTCTTTTATAAATGAGTTAGAAATAAGTTTAAATAGATACAGTGTACTTTAACATTTTCCTGTGGATTTAGCATTGTTATTATGAATGTCAGTTATTTTACTGTAGTTATGCCTTCTGCAGCTATTGAGATGTGTGTAGAGGTGTTTGACCCTACACTGAATGGCTCCAGAACACCCTGGTGGGTGATTCTGTGGCGAGTATTGTTTCCTTCTTTCCTGGTCTGCTGTCACTTTGCGGTTTACCAGTTTTTAGCAGTCTCACTTCATTGTCCCCCACACTTTTAAGGCAGTAGAATCTGACCTGATGTTCTGATGGCTCCTTCACGCCTGCCTCAGGAATGAGGCATGGAGTTTGTGACAGCTACTTTGTTTTCTGTTTATATTTGGATTTATGGCTGTTAGGTTTATGAGATGAGAGGAGGGGCTTTAGGAGTTTATCAAATCGTATGCAGTAAGTTTGCTTTGAGATTTATTTATATATAAATGCTTATTTCATAGAGATTATTTCAGGGGTTGAGTTAGTTGTCCTTCTCTAGCATTGCCAAGTTTATAGTGTCTGGGTAGAAAGTATAGGAAAGTTCTGAAGATACATCCATGGCTCTAGATAAAAATTAAAAATCCTTTGAAAGGTTTTTGAGGATGTGCTTCTTTAGCCAGGGAAATGGTGCTTTCTTCCAAATTTGTTAATATTTTAAACAGTCATTTGGTTCTTAAACGTTGTGGTAAGTAAGGGCTCTTCGACAGTACCAGTAGAAGTTGATCTCACCTGGGGCTGGGCAGCATGATGTAGACAAATAATCTCAAATTATTTAACATCTCTTTGCCCTAGCATAAATTTCCTCATCTATAAAGCCAGGATTATAGTACCTGCTAAATAGGCTTGTTACCAGGGCTGAAATGGCTGGTGCATAAGAGGCTCAATGGATGTTAGTTCCTGTTCTACTCTTGCTGGCTTTGTTACACTACTAGAAAGTCTTAAATTGCATGCTCACAGAGAAGGAGCTTGGTTCTTCTTTTCAAATTTGGGGTTGGAAGGAGAGACTATGATGTTCTATTGTTAAATTTACACACGCAGACATACACACATGTGCATGCATATACAAAATATAACTTGGTCAATTGAAATGTATCTATTAATTATTTCTAATTTTTATAATAAATCTCGTATTCCTGTACCAAGACATTCTTCTTCTAGGTGTTACTGTATTTATGATACTCAGTGATAAAACTGGCAAGGAATAAACAATCTAGCATTAGAAATGTGGTTTAGAAAATTCAGTTTTTACATTTTTTTTTAAAATCTGACACCCCATAAGTGTGCATCTTCTTCCTGAATTGTCTCTTACTCATATAACTTTCTCCTAGAAATCCCCTTCCTGATATTTGACCTGGCTAACTTTTACTGCTTCTTGTAATGTGCATCATTCTCTCCCATCCTCCTTTAAAACTCTAAATGTCCTTATCAGATTCTTTCTCTGTGAAGGAATGCAGATCTTATGTAAATCTTTTTTCTTTTTTTGGTCTGAGTTGTAGCCTTTCTTGGCTTTTCCATTCATTAGGACATTATGTACTACCTTCAATACTTTATTTTTCCCTTCTCCCCCTCACCCCCATTATTCTTTGTTTAAACTTCCAACTAGATTACAGGTTTCTGGATGGGCAGGAACTACAACTTACTACTTACATTTATTTGAAATCCTTTTAGGGGATGATGGGATATAGTTACCTTACATATAATTGTGCTAAATAAGGAAACCTGGCTGAAGTGAACTCTACCTTGTTACTCTTTCCCTTAGTATCTTCAGGTTCATTCTCAAGGTTTTAAATGTTACCCTGGATGCTGCCTCGTGCTTGATGACATATGCCTTATATTAAAGGGTCTAAGCCAGTGTACATATTCTAAGCATAAGTAAAGTAAGCCAGATAGAAATGGGTAAGGCTGATTGTGCTAGGCAAAAAGATATGTCAGAAGTGTGAGGCTGTTTTCTTGTGTATGAGAATGGCATTTGTGCTTTATTTATATAGAGTTAGAGTATCATGGTAAAGATCATGTGATAAAGAAGTACCCCTAATTGTGTGATTGTAGACATTTTAGTGTTTGATACTGACTTGCAAGTTCTCCATTTTTTCATTTTACCATGTGTTAACATCTTATACTTTCATATTTCAGGTGTTGTCACAGCAGAAATGTTTAGACATATGCAGAACTCTGAAATAATTCGAAAAATGACTGAAGAGTTTGATGAGGTAAGTTATTACCCTAAGTGTTGTGATAATTTTATGCCTGTTGATCTTGATTTAGTCTTCAAAGTATTAAATTCTGAATATTAGTGTTGTGGATAAGAGCTTTGGCATTAGAAATTCAACCAAATGATGGCTATGTGATCTTGGGTAAGTTGTCATCTTACATCAGTTTTATCATCTGTAAAATGGAGCTAGAAATACTTACAAGGCTGTTACGAAGATTGAATTCAGTAATATTTGAAAAATTCCTTAGCATTTTACAGTGCCTGGTACATAGTAAATGGTAGCTATTATAATTTGTCAAAAATTACAATTTCAAGGAAGAATAAAATTAAGAGTCTATGAACATACCTTAGGATGTTGTAAAAGATTCAGTAAATATTTGGGGAACAGGTAGAAGCTTAGGCAAAGGAATGTGTATATATATTTATTTTATATATTTTACTGTTGAAGATCTTTATGTTTCAAATATGAGTAATAGGAAAAATACAAATACATAATAAATAGTAGCTTAGACTTGAGTTGATCCTTTATCACTTTGAAGTGGTGTCTTTGAAGTATTATTACCAATAAAGACATATTTAGATTTACTATAATA
Organism: Vicugna pacos; assembly: GCF_048564905.1. Taxonomy (NCBI): domain Eukaryota; kingdom Metazoa; phylum Chordata; class Mammalia; order Artiodactyla; family Camelidae; genus Vicugna; species Vicugna pacos. The sequence continues at coordinate 86,463,096 of NC_133023.1, forward strand.
CAAGCTCCTTCAGAGCAGAAATTTTTGCTTGTTTTGTTCACAGCTGTATTCCAGCACCAGTAGGGTAGAAAGCCTTGTCTCATTGGAGTTTATTTGATCATTTTTTTCTGCTTACTTGGATGAAGGAACTATCATTCTAAAAGATAGACAAGAGTTGTTAAAATGGCTTTGATGATCACTAAGTGCTATTAATCAGTCTCTAAGTAGTTGAGAGGTAATTATGAGAAGTGGTATTATTTTAACCTTCTGATATTAAATGTTTTAGTGAGAACTTTCTTACTAAAAGGAAACAGCTATTTTAGATAAGAGTCCTGAAATAAGATTTGAAAATTGCAGCAAATCAAGTTGCTAACAACAATTAAGATGATACCTTTCAGTATAGTCACTAAATGAGCTAGTCAGAAAACGTGGAAGAAAACCTTTTTGTGGAGAATTAGGAACTTATTCTCAGATGACACATAGTTCAACTTATGTATGACATGACTTAAAATTCTTTTAAAAATTGCTCTAATAAAATTTAATTGTTAAAGAATTTACTAAACCATACTGATAAAATGACCTTAAATTTCTAGGACGTTCTTGTCAGAAACTCTTACTTTTAGAGGTTCTGTGTGATGTTGATCTCTGCTTTTATTTTTAAGACTTGTTTTTAATAATTTATGGAGAATCTCAGTGTATCCGCACTGGTGAATACCCCATCTTTATATATAGGAATACTTGAGTACTAGTCTTTCCAGGCCATACTGGCTACATTTTCATTTTTTAAAAAATTATCCCATTGTTTATGTCTACTGACTGTTTAATGTCTTGAAGCTAATGAAAACATACATTGTAATCCTTCAATTATTTATAAGTCATAGATCAATCCCTTAGGCTGGCTGAGAATATCATTTCATCATTTTGAATTCATTAAAAAATATAACTTTGGTTTGATTTTGGTTTGCTTTTATTTTAAAGAAATTTAGTAAGTTTGTATCTGCTTATCAGAATAATGTTTTGCTTTGATGGGAAAGGCTTCTTATTTTTAACCTCTGAGTAATTGGTATGTATTTTCATTGGTTAGAGTGAATTCATTATATCCATTTTGATCTTAAATAAAAGAGCAGAGGTGCTCAAAGGTACCTCTCCTTTTACATATTATTCTCTTACCTACTTTGAGGATTTATTGTAGAAGAAACATGAGATAAAGGAGTCTTTTCAACTTCTGCCTAAGGTATTTCAAAAACAAGTAAAATTTTATTAAGTCCTGCATTTTTAAATGAAATTACTGTTTAAAATTTCTATTTTAGGATAGTGGAGACTATCCACTTACCATGGCTGGTCCTCAGTGGAAGAAGTTCAAATCCAGTTTCTGTGAATTCATTGGCGTATTAGTACGGCAGTGTCAATATAGTATCATATATGATGAGTACATGATGGATACGGTCATTTCACTTCTTACAGGATTGTCTGACTCACAAGTCAGAGCATTTCGACATACAAGCACCCTGGCAGGTCAGTATTTAGGATATATTTTCTGTGCATTTTGGTTAGAGATGAAAATGATTTTCATAAAAAGAAATAATGGTGACATAAATTAGTTTTATTTATAAAGTAACCCCTAAGAGGGCACTCTCCTCTCTTCTCCAACCCCCATAAATTACTGGGAATGGGGTGGCATCTTCAGTTTTGGTTCTGTTCAGGCATACTGTACTTAATTTACTTATGTTAAACCTACTTGATGACTGTGCCACAGAAAGAGCAGAGGTAGATAGGAATGTTTTGGGTTCTTGAAATATGTTTTATCAAGGAGGATATTGACAGCAAATTTAAGCAGACTGTTATTTTGGATATGCAGTTCTAAATGACCTTTATGCATGGTCTCTGTTATACATGGTCCCTACTAGTATAATGGTCCCTACAGGATGATGCTTATTTAACCACACACAAAAAGTTGATTTTTTTTTAATGTTTCTGAGTAACTTTAGGCTGAGGCAAATTACTTGATCTTTAAATTTTAATGAAATGATTTACAGTTTTAAGACTCACATGATTAATTTTAGAACAGTGATTTTTGGTGTTGATATTGATAAAATCTGGTTTCTCTTTTGTGCTGAAGGTAAAATTGTTGATATGCTATTATTTGAATATGTGCTTTTTGAGTTTGAATAAGTCATCTAGGCATTAATTGTACTAATAGTATTCTAAGCTTTAATAATAGAATATTTTGATTTCTATAAAAGTTTTCTATTTTTTAAGTGTGGGGATATTTTTTCCTTTATTTTCCCAAAAGAATTAAAGCTGTTATTAAAGATGTACTTCTGCTAAGCCCTCCATTTAAAAATAATAAAATGCAGATAATCTGTAGATTTGATTTTAGATTTGAGGTCACAAAATATGAATGTGATCTTACTCTATGAACTTAGGTAGTTTTAATGTTAAGAACTTGAATGGTTAAAGTAAATTAAAACAAGTATGATGGCCTAAGGTGAATAATTTTAGATCAGGATGACAAACTGGTTGGCTTAAGGTTTGTGGAATAGCTCAGAGCAGAAGATTGGGAATCTCTTTTAAAGAGAGCCAATAGCCACAAATTAAGGTTTAGTTTTGTGTTACTTTATTATGTAGTAAGCCAGGTCTAAGAAGTAGTCAGGACAAAGCTAAAGAAGGCATCAAATGGTCAGATATTTCAATTAATAAGTTTTAAGGCAAAGGCAATAAATCTTGTTTCAGGAGCAAGAGTTCAATAACAGAAGGTGCAGATCTGGAGGAACTCTGATAAAAAGTACTTTATTGAGTGATATTTTATTCTTTGTACTTTTGACTTTTTAACTAGATCTGTCGTTCATAATCTCACCATTGTCTTTATGATGATATGTAATAGGATAAAAGTAAAGGAAATCAAATACTGATAAAACTCTCCAACATTTCTACATGCTGTAGTTTGATAAAAAGCATTTAAGTTCCCTCTCCCTTTGGTTATTGGAAGGCTAAGTGACTGCTGTATGAATCAGAATTTATTTGAAGATGAATCATAATTTCTGAAAAAGATCATTGTACGGGAGGGACATTGTAGACTAGTGGGATTTGAGAATAGTCTAGAGTCAAATTACTTTGTTTTAAGTCTTAGTTTAACTACGTATATGAACTGTGTAATTTGAGGCAAATTTCTTAATCTCCCTGAGCTTCAGGTTCTTCATGAATGAAATGAGGATAACACTAATTTTGAGGCTGTTGTAAGGATTAGGAGGTAATCTGTGAAAAGTACTTAACATATGTAACTGACTGACATATAGTAAGTGTTCAGACACGTTGTCATTTGTAGCAGCCGTATTTTTCTTTTCCGTTAGAAGCAGAACAGGCCATCTTATTTTTAATTTCTCTTAATTTGATCTTAAATTATAAATTTTTGCATCTGTGAGACTAATTTCAACATTTTCCATTTAAAAATAGCTATGAAGTTGATGACAGCTTTGGTGAATGTGGCACTAAATCTTAGCATTAATATGGATAATACACAAAGACAGTATGAGGCAGAACGGAATAAAATGATTGGAAAACGAGCCAATGAGAGGTTAGAACTCCTCCTACAAAAGCGGAAAGAGGTAAACTCCTGCACTGAATATTTGAGCAATTAATCTGTGAGCTACTTGGTTACCATTAATTATGACATAACTTTGCTAGTTCATCAGATAAAATTTTTTGAAACATTTACAATTAAATAACATGTTTCAAGTTGTTTATATGTCTGTCTTCTTTTTGTTTACTATCCATGCCAACAATACCTTTTGTGTATATTTTCTTTCTGTGTTAACTAGGATTAAAAGTTCAAGGCTTAAAGTATGGAGTCCTGGACCAGTCTGAAAAGTTGTTTCATGCTTTAGTGTTACTCATCTCTACTGTGAAAATATCTCTCCTAACTTTCTCCCTTGGCTTATTGTCAGCATGAAATGAGGTTTCACTTATGTAAAATCACTTTGAAAAATATTTCATAAGCTATTTATGGTGTCATAATCTGTATTTTTATTTCTGTTTTGTTTTTTGTTAGTATAGGCACTTGGTTAACATTAATGACTGACCACCCAATTCAACTTTGAATAAGGAAAATATTTTTTGAGTTTTATGCTAAATAATAATAATAATTAAATAATTAAATGTGTTTTTGCTTTAAATCCTTCCTTCATTTGTGATACAGTATTTTGCTATCTGATGTTGGGGTTTATTTTTATTTCTAATAAGCAAAGTCTGTTTTAAAAATATTAGTAATGCAGTTGAGTTAAAATATCTGCTGTGTTATTCCATGAATTACTTACTTGATTTTGACATTTTTTGGGAGGGGTTGTGGTAACTTTAAATTGATTATTTCTGAGATAGCCAATAGCTTTTAAAAATGCCTCTGCTCAAGAAAAGCCAAAAAAAATCTTAACCATATTTTCTCCATGCCTAAATTCCACATCTTTTTCGTATATAGCTGACCCTTGAACAACACAGGTTTGAACTGTGAAGATCCACTTACACGTGGATTTTTTTCAGTAGTAAATACTACAGTACTTGCATGATCCATGGTTGATTGAATCTTTGGTTGAGGAACCATGGATACAGAGGAACTGTGTAGATGGAGGGCTGACTATAAGTTATATTTGGATTTTCAACTTTGCAGAAGGTTGGCACCCCTAGCCCCCATGTTGTTCAAGGGTCACCTTTAGTTGGAAATGAAGAATTGACCTTTTTGCCCCTTAATTCAGTTAATAGATTTCATCAGATGATTTATTAGCTGAACATAATGCATGTCTTAGCCCTTGGAATTATGGCCTAATTCTTGGACATAAATTCAAGATTGTGAACATATAATGAGTGGATATAGGTAAGAGGGTTTTGAGATTAAAATTCTTGTACAGATATAAGATATGACAACTTCTAGGTTAGGGTTGAGATTTTATACACATTGGAAGGCCACCTATGCCTTTGACCTGACTGTGCTAATGAATACAAGTGTGTGCCTTTGTTAGAATTGTTGGAAATGCAAGATTATATTTATGAAAAGGAAAAAAAATTATACAGAAACACTGAATATAATCTAAAAGCTAATTGATACTTAGATTGTGAAAGATTTTTCTTGTAACTTTTAAGTTCTGAAAGAGTTACTCTTAACTCTCAAGCTCTGAAATGAAAATACATGGGAGTAGATGTCAACTTAGATTTGAAATGTTTATTTGATTACTTGAAGTGAGTCTTGTTTCCCTCAAAAATACTTAGCAGGGAAACAGATTTCTTACCAAGTTATTTTACTCAAATTCCTTTTCTTGGAGCAGGCACTAGTTAACACGACTTATTTTTCAGATGATAAAGACCAAGATAATGAAATTGTTACACTTTTTTGATATGAACATATATGTTGTATAATAGATACGTATGGCAATAAAGTACTTAAGAGATTTCTTTACATATATTTATACAGTGAAAATATGAGAGCATATGAAAATATTAATTACCAGGTAAACATTAAAAGTCAACTACATATATTCCAGGTATCAAGGGACTTTAGCTACCTGATATACAACAGCTATTAATTTTTCCATGAGGATAATTTTGTCTAGTGGAATTAAAAGTTAGATGTAACCACCACAACACTGGAGAAACCTGCGTTTTTGCTTGTAATGATTTTTAGATGTTCTTTTGGTTGTCTTCCATTACAATTAAAAATAAATGATGCGTTCTTTTTAGCTTCAAGAAAATCAAGATGAAATAGAAAATATGATGAATGCAATATTTAAGGGAGTGTTTGTACATAGATACCGGTAAGTCAGGACAGTTTTTTCTGTGTAATTCTTACTCTCTTCAAGTTTGGATATGTACTGGTTTAGCAGTATAAATTTAGTGGAAACAGTGTTAGAGTAAGATCAGTGTTCTCTTCCACAGATTGAGACACTTGAGGCAAGTTACTTAACTGCTCTCAACTTTGTTTCCTTTCTGAAAAATGGCATAATGTTGTACTTGACTTATAGATGCCCAGCAGATGGAAGCTACTGCTATTATTAGGAGTCAGGGTACAGAGTACTTAAATGCTTTTGGATGTACTGTGTTAAAAAGAGGCTCTGTATTCTGATTCTTAACTCTTCTCTTCCATTGAATATCAGTGGGGAAATCTGGATAGGTTTAAGTGAGATGTTTCCTTTATTTTGAATGAGCAGAGGAAAGAAATAGGTAATCTTACCACCATTTCTGCTGTAAGCTGTTCTTTAAATGTTGGTGGCATTTTTATTCAACTTCTCTGTCATTTCCTCAACTTGGCAGTTACTGAATCCAGTTAATACTTCCTTTGTAATATCCCTTTGTCCATTCTACTTTTTTATTTCTATTGTCACCATTACCTTAGTCTATTCCCTCATCATTCTCATGCCTAGAGATTTTTGCAGTTGTCTTACAGTGTTCTTTTGTTGTATTATTCCTCTGCTCAGAAGCCTTGAATGACTCACCAGTACCTAGAGGATGAATTCAAAATAATTTAGTCTGACATTCAGATCCGGATTGAGCTTGGCCTCAATATTATGTGTAACTAATTCTCACCTGGAAAATTATGCTCTAACTAGACTAGTGTTCCTGCTGTCTTCTGAGCACACCATGCCCAGCAGGTGTGAGCAAAGGCTGGGGTATGGTATGGTATAAAAGGTGGCCATCGGGTTTTGTTTGTAGTTTTATTTAACTTTAAATATTTATATAGTGATAATTATGCTTTGACAACTGACTCTAAGTTCTTGGCATTCAGGGGCCATGCTTCAGTTCTACTGTTAAATCCATAGTAATACTTAAGATAGTGGTATATTCATAGTAGGTATGAAGTGTTTGGCATCACTTAAATAAACCACAAGTCCTCTGGTGTATTTGCACTAATATGCATAATTTTCCTTCCTATATGCAGCGATGCAATAGCTGAAATCCGAGCTATTTGCATTGAAGAAATTGGCATTTGGATGAAAATGTATAGTGATGCCTTTCTTAATGACAGTTATTTAAAATATGTTGGTTGGACTATGCATGATAAGGTAAGATATGCCCTGTATAGACTGCTTATCCTTCTACACATAGGCATAGCTATCTGCAGCTCTCATTCCTAGTGAGTTACTTGCAGAGGTATACTTGGGAGCACATTGCTATAGGCCTCTCTCCTTATTCTTTCTGTCTGCCTCATGAAGGTATGGTCTCTATCACATAAAGTCCCCTGGATTTTTGAATCTTTGCTACTGATTTAGCCTTCAGCCTTGAATCAATTTTTGTACTGAAACATTAGAATCATGTAGGTGGTGGTGGTCGTGGTAAGGCATTTCTTAGAGAAGAGTTCTTACTCTGTTAATATGTAAGTGCTATGTATTTTTAAAAATTTCTTCAATTTTTATTCTCTTGATAATGTCTATCTTAGCCAGAGTATAAGTTACAACTTGGCCTCTAATTAAAAAAATTTTTTAAAAATTAATTTACCTTTCTCTTAGGCTGACTCTTCACACTAGCCTTGAAGTTCTTTGTATGTTTCCCTTATAAATATTATTTTCTGTAAAGGAAAACTTACTGTGAAATAAGCTACTGTCATCTTTCGTAATAGTATTGCTCTGAACAAGTCTTCAAAAAATTTTCATTTGACCTACAGAAATAGTAACCCCAAAGGTATTTAGTCTTAAATGTATGGGTTGATTCCTATTTTTGCACTATCAAAGATGAGAGTTTTTGAAGAGATGCTATTGTATAGAACATATGTAAAGTAGAAAATACTGTATATATCTTAAGTGTTCGGATTGGAAATATGCAAGGTTTTAATGCATTTTCTCCTCTTGTTTCATTCAGCAAGGTGAGGTAAGACTCAAATGCCTCACTGCTCTACAAGGGCTTTATTATAACAAAGAGCTTAATTCCAAACTGGAGCTATTTACCAGTCGGTTCAAGGTTAGTACTACTTTAAGTATTTAAAAATTACCTATTATTTGAAAATATTTTTCTCTTGTTTTCCCTTTAAAAATATTTTAATTTTTTTGTCCTTAGGATAGAATTGTGTCTATGACCCTTGACAAAGAATATGATGTTGCAGTACAAGCAATAAAATTACTCACTCTTGTTTTACAGTAAGTATTTACTGCACATTGTCGATGTCCAGATATCTAAATGATACATTAGAGTACTTGGTTTAAATTTATCTAGATCTAAATTTTAATAACTTGGGGTTTTACAGGTAGAATTTTAATTTTCTCATGTAAAGTTGAGAAAACAGGAAGCGAGAGCCATTGGACTAGAAAATTCTAACTGAGCTATGAATTCATGTGTTTTTGTTCTCTTGGCCAGTTTCCTTTCAATTTTACTGTCTTCAGATGCTCTTGAAATAAAGTTAAACACGTGAGTGTATTAAATATGCTCATATTTTGTCACACTTTTAGAAATTTGTCACACTTTACTGAAACTTCTCTATAAACAATCTGAATTTAAAACATTCTAAAATGTAGGAGTGATGCAATTCACTTTTTTCCTTTTTAAAAACATGTATAAGTGTACAGCTCAGTGACATTAAGTACATTCATATTTCTGTGCAGCCATCACCATTATCCATCTCCAGAACTTTTTTTTATCATCCCATACTGATACTCTGTAGCTGTTAAACACTAAATCCCATTCTTGTCTCCTCCCAAACCCTGGTGACCACTCTTCTACTTTTTATCTCTGAGTTTAGGTACCTCATATGAGTGAAATTATACACCATTTGTCCTTTTATATCAAGCTTATTTCACTTAGCATAATGTCTTCAGAGTTCATGTGGTAACGTATCAGAATTTCATTCCTTTTGAGACTCAGTATATTTCATTATATTCCATTGTATGTGTATACCACGTTTTATTTATTCAGCCATCCATCAGTGGACATTTAGGTTGTTAATGTGATCCAAATAATAATTGCAAAGGGTATTTTTAAAAAATCATAGCATGCTAATTCTGATGTTCATGGAAAATTCATCATGTAAAAGTATCTGGCAAAATTCTGTTAAAACCTTATGAGACGATTGCCCAGTATGATTTTAAGTCATATTTTAAAACCATAGTAACTTTAAAATTTTGTTACTGGTGTGAGAATAGACAGAAATCTGTGGCACAGAATAAAGACTAGAGACAAACATAAATGCATCCAGGAACCTAGTATAGGGTAAGGGTGGTTTCTTATCAGAAAATAATTGGTTTTGTGATAACTAGGTTCTCTTTGGGGGGGAAATTAAATTGGATTCCTGTTACACTGCTAATACAGAAATAATTTTCAGATGGATGAAATGTTTAAATGTAAATAAACCATTAAAGTGCTAGATGAAAACTTAGGGAAGATTTAAACATTTTAATTTTATATGTATATTCAGCAAGATCTTTCTGAGCATGACATAAAACCCAGACATTAAAAAATTATTGAGTTTTAACTACATAAAAAACTAAAAATGTATATATGACATAAAATATCATAAACTCGGAAAAGAAATGACAGAGTGGGCAAAATATTTGCATCATAGGAGTCACTTTCAATAAATCAATAGAAGGAACAGAAACCCAACAGGAACAGTCTAAAGTTAGGAACCAGATCATTGACAGAAAAGAAAATAAAAATTTAAACATATGAAAAGATGCTTAGCCACACTTAGAGACACGTATATTAAAGTGAGAATTTTTTGTCTGTATCTTGACAAAGATACAAAAGTGTTTGGTAATATACTACATTGCTGAGGCTATGCAAAAACAGGCCCTTATACATTATCAATGGGACTATAAATTGGTGTAACCTCTTTGGAGAGAAGCTTGAGAATATCTATTCAAAATTTAAAATGCTCACATTCTCTAACATAGCACTGTTTGCAATAGGATTTTGGAAATATCCTAGATGATTATTAATAGAGGAAGAATTAAATTAACGTATACAGTAATAAATAATACAAGCACCTAGTATGGGTTATCTCATTTAATGTATCAGTCCTGTGAGATGGCGGTTGTTAACTCCATTTGTATTAAATGGATTACATTTGCAGTCATTATAAAGAAAGCAGCTCTAGACACACTGACATTTTCTGAGAATTTGCTTAACTAGGAGGATTTTGAGCAGTTTGAACTATTGCATTTTTATTTAATTTTAAATTGGATTTAAAAATTACAAATTATTATATGCCAATGTTATAAAAATTCTGAAAGAATCCTGTAATAAATAAGAAAATAATGGTACTCTATCGATTTTTCTGTGGCTTCTCCCCTCTTCTTCTATAATACCCTGTGGACATCTTTTGTTTGTTTTCTGGTATTTTAATGAGGGGTAATAAGGCATTTTTGCTGATCAGTCATGTATATACCTAATAACTGAAACTTGTCAGGAACATTCCTTATCGGTTATAATGAGTGAACACATTTACTATAATTTATGAAACTATACAAGTGGTTTTTCAGAAAACAATTCAGTATTATACATAGAGTTAATTTAAATCAAAGTGCTTTTGAAACTTCTAATATTTTGGTTTTGTTTCTCTCAAAAAGAAATAATATTTCCTTAGATATGAGACTTGTAGAAACCTTGTGCATGGCAGAAAACCAAAAAGGATCTGAACTCCTTAACTAACCATTTAAATTATACTTAGGCTTTTTTCTCTGATGGTGGTCCTGTGGTTCTTAATTTACATATAATGGTAAAAACCTAGACTGTTTATCTCACAGGCTAAAAACATATTAGGAGGGAAAGTGGGGCCAGAGGACAGGACTTTGAATGCAGAGTCTACAAAGGAAGAACCCAACAAGGTTTATCCTGGGGTACTGTGGTTGATGGGCCTAATAATGACTTTGATTTACCAAGAAGATTTTGTTAGGTTTATTTTATTCTTTTAAAATGAGATCAGGAAAATGAGCACTACATTTTAGTAAGATTTTTCCAGTGATTGTAATTAAAGGTCTTTGGCACTTAAATTTTAGTTATTTGGAAAAATCCATTTGCATTGCCTTATATGGTGTTTTGTACATGGCAAATGAAGTATTATTCTTTATCATTGTGTGATGACTGGGGTGTTACTATATTATAATGTTGAAATATTGTCTCTTACTATTTCTATGAAATACATGCAAAGTATTCTCTCTGATTATTAACTCTTAAGTGCTTAGCGTGCCACCATTTTATTTTCTATGTTAGTTTATATTATTTTGTCTTCGTTTCCCTTTAATATACTTATCTTATTGTTATTTCTCTTTAGCATATATTCTTTATATTCAGTATTCCCTCTAATTTTATCTCCCATTGATCTTAGATGTTAACAAAATACTCAGCTCTTTTGTAAGGGCAAGCTTTTACTGATAGATGAT